>NW_024962256.1:2083102-2204669 GCF_019238085.1 Lagopus leucura
AAAAAAAAAAAATCCTTTCAGTAAGTATTCAGACAAATTTTCTGCTTTTTTAAAAAAATATTTCTCAAATTTTGAATGGAAACAAAGGTTGTGGATGTTATTAGCAAGCTTTTTATTCATGATACCATCTATGCAAAAAGGCTGGAAAGACATTAATCAGGTGGGCACAAATGCGTTTTGAACAGTTCCTATTTTTCTGCTGAACTGAGAAACTGCCACTGATGCCTATCTCTTCTAACATACATTTCTCTGCCCCTTGGTTTGAATCCCAAGTCTTCAGACAAACAATGTTTTTATGACATTCTGTTTCACGGTGAGAGAAGGAACTTCAGAGTTTCTCTGTAGTGTTGGTGGGAGAAATAGCACCCAATCTTGACCCATGAAACTCATGCTATATGACAAATATGAAGTACATACTTGGGTGCTCTTCTTAGTAGTGAAAATTATTCTCTTTGGTCTCCTAAGTTTCCTACAGCATATTTGTAATTCCATTAGAAGAGCATTACTTTCCACCGCTGTATAAGCGCAGCAGTAAAAGGATTGCAGTGCAACAGAAAAGACATTTGTAAAGCTAAACGCGCACACAAGTAATTTGTTTTTCCAGATGTCCTTTTCTCTGAGATATTCCATTAAAAAGAATAAAGTGAAGTCTGACTCCGAGCACTAGATTGTCATAGGATAAGATCATTTCACCTGTATAAAATTAAGGATTCTGGACTCAAACACTCATCTATCCCCCTTTTATAGTTGCAAGGGACCGAGAGACACCTTGAGAGAACAATTTATTTGGTCCTAATCTAGGCAGAAAGCAAAAAGTGAGCCACCATAAGACAGTTTATACACATTGCTTACCTCCACCAGAGCTCTCTTGACTACACGGCTGATGTCCCTTCTCCACTCTGGGATATCTGGATTGTAGTCATCCAAGTTTGGGGAAAAGGATAACCTCAAGGACCGAAATTGCTCTGCAGATACAATGACGCAGTGGTAAGACATCTGAAAATGCCTTGTGCTGAATGAGCAGAACTTTGTGAAACCTGCTGCAGCTTGTGTTTTGCTTTTCTTAATCAATCTGCTAGTGATGCATACAGTGTCAGAGAATCCAGCAGTAAATTGGAGTGATTCACTGCTCAGGTGTCACAAAACTGAAAAAGGTGATAGGTCATTACTTTTAATAGGTGGATAGCATTGGAAGGGGAGCTGAGTGGAGAATATAAATGCTACCTTCTTCTTGATTTCTGAAGAAGACAAACTCTGCAAAGGAAGCTGTGATCATATTCTCATAGACATGTTGCAAACACCTGAAATCTTAACTGGACAGCCTTGGAAAAAATGCTTCTTAATCTTTGCTTTTGCTAACAGGGACACTCACGCTGATCACTTTCACTACATGCTTAGGGAATTTCCATTGGTTCCTGGACTACATCCACACTATATGGCATTTGTTTGTCATAACTGTTTCTGAGGCCTGAGTACAATATCAGAGCAATGCAGATTTCTGTACCGGACTGCATCACGCTGCATTGGCTTTGAATTTGAGCCAGGCAGCTTCTGTGTGAGTAAAGAGGCCTCTACTGGCTGAAAAGAGGAAACCAGCTTACAAGCAGCCTAAAATCTTTATGATTGTGTTTGACTAATATATAGTGATTGACAGATCTGATACAGAGGGTTCTGGGAAGACAGTCAACACTCTGCAATCGTCTCAGTCTGGACTAACATAACTCAGAGGCATTATGCTGAATTGATATCACTGGAAATGAGCTTACAACCTGGAATTAAGACCTTATATTGCAGCCTGCATCTTTAGCTCTTGATTATGGAGAATCCTATGTAAAACAAAGGGAGAAAGGCTCACCATACACAGCGATGGTCTTTGTGTCCTGAAGAATGGTGTTTCCTGCTGAGACCTGAACAGTGATGGTATTCATCCCTTCTACAGAAAATGTAAATGTGATGCTCCCTTCCAAAGTGATCAGTGGCTGCAAATACATCAGAAGAAGAGAAAATAAGTTAATTTGGCTGTAGAGGAAAAGCAAAGATGAGTTTGGCTCTTTGGCCTATTGGGATGGTTTGGGGAATTGGTTCCAGCTTGCAAAAGTAGGAAGGACCGTGTGACCTGGAAGCCTAGCCTTTCTGGAGACTGCTCAGGATGACTGAAAGGCTTTCTGCTGAGCATGCTGTATGTTTGGAATCCCATGTTAAAGTGTCTTTGCTCTCTCCAGAGTACTCTCCAGAGAGGTGCAGATTCTAACTAATAGGAGGGCCCACCAGGTTCACTGCTGTCACACTACTTTCCCAGATCTAGTTGTGGTTTGTTGAAGGTATTTAAGGAGGTTGTGGCAGAACAAGGAGGCAAATCAACATTTCTCAGTTGCTCTCCTGCATAGGCACGGAGATGCTGCTTTTGGAAAAGGGTGGGTTTTAGAGAGAACACAGATCCCCTCGGCTTCATCTGCTGTGCAAGCCAGTTAATCAGTGAGCTGTGCTCCCTTTCAACAGTCTCTGCCATAACTTCTGTTTTCGCTTATTAATGAACTCTGGATGAGGTCTTCAAAGCACATAGTATTAAGTCAAACTCTGTTCCCATTGTAGTCTGTAGTAAAATTCTCACTTCAATGAGAACAGAGTTAGACCAACTCTGATCACTTATGAGCTTAGAAGATCAGAAGGAAGGTTAAAAGGTGAGAATCAGAGCCTGTAAGTACCTCAAGGGAGAGACGATTTCTGATACAACAGAGTCCTTTAATCTACACACAAAGACATAACAAGATCCAGCAGCTTGAAACCAGAGCTAGATAAATTCAGACTACAAACACAGGGCATATGTTTAACACTCAAGATAATTAGCTGTGGGGAGAAAGCTGGGAGAGAGGGTAAGAAAGAAGCAGTGAATTTTCCATCATCTGTGGGACAAAGCAACAGGAAATTCAAATTCTACTTTAATCGCAAAGAGGTAAATAAAGCAGGAAATGTTGATGCAATCCTCTGACCTGCATTGTACAGAAGAAGAACATGTGGTTGAAGGCCCATGTCAGCCCTACAAAAGCCATGAGAATCTCTCCCCTTAGAGATTAATAAGGGTGCCTGGGTACTGCTGCCACAAAGGCACATACAATAACAGTTGCAATGCCAGTGCAGATTTACTAACTCTGCAAGCACAGAGGCAGCAGAATGTGCTGTATGCTATTTTCAGCTTTTGTTATTGCTTTTATAGTGAGTGAGGGAAAAAGCATACTAGAAGCACTTTGGGACCTTGGTTCTATATATCTACCTTGGATGAAGATGCCAGTACAAAGCTGCTGACAATTTGCATGAAATGGCAATAAACCTGCAGCTAAGTCACAGCAGTAATCACAAAACGGTTCCTATATTTCAGTGTTGGTACATCAAAGATCTAAGAATTAGCGTCTCTTCCTCTGACTTGCAGTTTTCTTGTGTGGAGGACTATTTAGAGGCATTTTCAGACCCTTCTCTTCCTCCTTTCCCAGTCAGAATTCCTCCTTGATTGTTTTGATATAAATCCATAGGGAATACAAACCTCTGTGTTGTTCCCAAACCACCAGACATAAGTAAGTGTTCCCACTTGACTTGGCCACAGTACTGCCGTGGCATTGACCTCCTTGTTCTTCGTGGTGACAAATGGAAGAGATAAATGAACATGTTCCAAGGGACCTGCAGAGACAGATACAAGGTGTGAGTCATCCCTCCCTGTGAAATACCAACTTGGGATAGAGGGGATATGAGGGGAGACCCACTGGTTTGAGGAAATAGTGTCCTAAATCACCACAGGGCATGACATTTATCACACCTGTACCAGTGCTGAAATCTTGTGTTCTTTATTGCATGGATGTCAAATATCCAGGAACAGTATATACCACTTAAATAATAGAAGCAGAGCCCAGATATGTAAACAGGGTCTTCATTAAGAAGACATAAGAACGTGCAGGACAAATGGCTTCAGTTGACATGGAACATCTCTGTTGATGCAAATTATTATGATTTGGTGAACTTCAGTAATACTGTATCTATTCATACTGGATGAAATTCTGTCTGAACACAGTTTTTCACTGACTGCTTTCATTTTGTTACCCTATACTCCCTCTTTTCCACAGTAAACTATTTTATTTTTTAATATAAACAGAACATAATTCATTTGACAAGTGACATTATGCCCAGGGTTACACATTTCTCATGTTTTGGAGACAGATGGGCCTTTGTTATTGCATCTTGTCCTCTAGATTATTTTTTAAAACGTGTTCTGACTGTTCACTTAGAGAACAAAGCAATTGTTCTAAAACTGACATAGGAAAAAAAAAGACTTCCCAGGTGATATGGGGACATGGGTTTCTAAAACAAGTAAAATTCATTTCCTACATCTGTGAGTTTCTAAGTGATGAGAAGTGGAGACCACAGCCTAAGAGGGTCGACTGCATTGTCCATGTGAATATTTTGCTAAAGGATCTTTTATATTTTAGGAGAGGATTTTTCTGAAAACATCACATGCGTAGCATCACTTAGAACCTGGCTTTCCAAGAGAAACACTGAACATTTTAGAGCAAGCATCCCCTGACCCTGTATCACACACATGCAGAGAGGTATGAAAAAATTCACCTAAACCAGACTGTATAAGCAATGCCAGTATAAACAAGAACCACTCCTTCTGATTCATTACTAAAATGCAGATTTCTTTGTGGTATAGACTTAGCCACTGATTAACCTAACGCAGCCCCCTCATGTGGAACTAACCAAAGACTGCTATAGACACAGATGTGTGGCTCATTTTTCCTTCAATAATCAGCAGTCCCTTTTATAAATTCTTAAGAAGCTGGAATTTCATCCTTCTGATTTTAATGGAATTTCCCTGCTCAGGTATATTTCTGTGACCTACAAGACACTAAGAACTGAGAAATGGCAGCTTCCCAAGCTGAATATTTTGCAGCTCTGATATCCTTTGGGATGTTTGCCAAATGCCAGGTACCACCAGCACAGACCTCTAAAGGAGTACATTCCCTCACACCTGATATGGTGACAGTTGTGACAGTGACTATGACACCTGTGTAAAATCTAGTTCACTCCAAAATAACTACACAGTTGCTCAGAATACAGCTAAAAAGACCACACTGCAGAGGACACCCAAACCCTCCTCAGACCTGTGCCATGCACTGGCTTAGAAAGAATGTGAAAGAATGGCTCTGACAAGCCAATTCTGCCTCAGCATTTCTCTTCAAATAGATGATGGGTCGAAGTTGCTGAAATGCTGAACTATTATCTGGCCAGCAGATGGGGATAGCTCATTCTGGATGGGCTCTTAACTGCTAGGAGTCTGCACCCTTCCAGGTAAGTTTGTAGAGACTTATTTCAATGTGTATACCTTATACAAAGTACAGTCCATGCACAACAAAATACTCCTGCCTCACAATACAATAATAATAACAATACAATACAATAATGCCTTACAAGACTTCCAAGAGGCCAGATTCATGCTTATGCACCCCAAGCTAAATAAAGTAGCCTTGATCACTAGAGAGCTGAGAGGCAAAGCTAGCATTTCCATAGATTCAGAAGCTTTTGTAGATCTGGGCATTAGGCTTTATGAGGGCTTTATGAATTTATTGTACAACTCTGCCTTCAGCAAATCTATTGCTAGTCTGAATGGCACCATACTCTGTTTGTAATCTGCTCTGAGGTCCCTAATTCTTCGCAGACAGTGGGAGGTGAAACACATCTTTCAGGCTGTGGCTTCTCTGGAGGTCAGACACCTATAATCTAGGCCTGACTTCAATGATAATGCAGGGACATATTGAAGTCACATATTGACTTTATCTAAACACAACTCAGAAATATATATTTATCAGCTGCTTAGTAGCATGAAGACATCTGGATATTGCTTCTTAATTGTACTGTTAAAACAAATTCTTAAAAAACAAAACAATTCTTAAGCCTTCTATGGCTCAAGAAAATGAATTAAATTAGCTACAACCCAGAAAGCCAATGCGAGTAAGGGTGAGGGCCTCCCTGCCTTCTTCTTCTATTTTGTGGTTGCACAACAGAGTGGTTATTGTTATAGGGGCTCGTTACTGTGCAGATAGGCTGAGCGTATGCAAAGGTCCCCATGGACCTTTGTTGTCAAACAGCAAACAATTACCAACCCTGTTCATAGAAGGCTGTCAGAACCTCTTGTGAAATATCAACTGCCAAAACAGTGCTCCATTTCTTTCCAGTGACCTTTTACACAGACTGGGAAAAAAAAAAAAAAAGATGACCACAGCTCGTGTTGAGGTGACTTTCATAACCAGCAGCAGAAGGAGGAGGATTGCTGCATCCTGCATCTCCCCTGCTAAGCACCCAAGCACAAGCAAGAAGGCAAACTACAGTGTGACTCCAGAACCACTCCTCTGCAGACAAGGGCACTCTCCACTGGACCAAACCCGAGCTTCCTCAGTTGCTGAAGAAATTATGTGAAAGCATATAAAAATCTGCTCTAAGCAGAGTTCCTTTTCTATCATACAGTGATTCTCAAAACCATGCAACAAAACCAACCAACCAAAAAAACAGTAGCTATCTAAAAGCTGAGACCTTACCTTGCCTCGCCAGTGCTTCAAAGCAGAAGTAATTCAGCATAAATATATAAATAAAGAACCAAAGCTTGATAACAATCTGATTTATCAGCAGAGTTCTTTTTTGCAAGATAGATAGGAGTTTTTCAAACACACGACACTGCTGAAGGACTCTGTGACACAAAAGTTTATGGCAGACCAGTATCAGGTAAGGGAATCATAAATGGTACACGATGCTCATGTCTTTTTCAAGGAAGAAGTTCAGGGAAGGATTTGTTACTGTTCCCATCATGCTACCGCATACACCTGCTGTCTCCTACACCTACAAATCCCACTGGTCCCATCTGCTTATACGACTGTGCACCATTAGAGAACTGCCCTCTTCCCCTAAAGGTGCACCTGATTTCATGCTAAGTGAAGTAACTCCAAAACCAGAGTCACAGAATGTGGAATGTGCTGAATTATCTAGGCAATATGTGGAATTACTTTAGTAGAGGCTAAGTAGTATTTCTATACGCATAACGTAAAATAAAAATAACTAAGTTTAAAATATTTTTTTTCTTCAGTAAATCTGTCACATAGATATACAGCCTAGAAAAGTAATTAACAAAACCCAACAAAAATAACAAAATAAACAAAAAAAAGAAAATAATTACACAATGTAAAACAAATTATGGCCCCAAACAAAATCCAGAGATACTACAGAGTTTCACTAACGGTCAAACATTTTGGATTCTCAGGCATGTGCAAGAATAAAGATGAAAGAACACATTGCTGGTTTTATACAAAGACTGAGATACATTTCAGGTGTAAATCAGAGAGAGCCAACATATAAAAAGTTTGAAAAGAATAGCAAAAGAGCAATGTGAAGATAACATTTTTTCTTGTTATACTCTTTTAACACCAGGATTTTGGTTCCTATGACAACAGAAAGACTGAAATGCACAAGTTTCCATCCCAAATGTGTCTGCATTTCATTAAAGGGCAAAACACTGTATGAAGGGAAAGTCAAGGTTTTTAAAAGTGAATAAAAGATGTCTTTATTTTTCTGGCACTGTAAACATGCCAACCACAGTGCATTTCAGAAAGGGAAAGATAATACTCTGAGCTGTCTCAGATTGGACCACCCAAAGTTAGAGGTTAAACACGGTCCAAAAAAACAAACTGCTATTCCTTGTGTCTCCTCTCATTCTGAAGTCCTCCATTGGAGGTCAAACTCTCACCATCTCCCATCACTTCATCCTCCCACATACAAAGTCCAAGCATCATCTCTCAGAGCAAGTGATAATTTTTTCTAGGAATGACAGAAGCTAACAATGAGTATGAACATACATACATGTTACGTGCAGGTAGAGGACAGCATTGTCAGATCCCAGGCTATTTTCCACCAGCACGGTCACTCGGAATATGCCCACGTTCTGGTAGGTGTGTTTGATCCCATCTTCTGTTGAGCTGAGATTGGCATATGAAACAGCGGTGCCGTCGCCAAAATCCACCTGAATGAGGGATCTTTGGAGATCTCCCTGTGGTGACAGAAAAAAGAAAGGGTCAGAATATACTTTTTTTTTTCTTTTCTTTTTTCTGAAAGAGACTTGTTGGAACATCAGTCCACAGCCTCTGATGTCGGCAGGAGTACTGGTGGGAGCTACAGAAAATGACTGCGAGAGACTGAATCAGTGGAGTGATGTAGACAGATCATACAGAGCATATTCACATTCCTGATGTTAGCAGAGGTCACTTCATCAACTTACACAGCAGACACTGGAGAGAAAGTGATCCTTCTTCAGGTTAACTCAGCTGCATTATTAAAGGTGAAGTATTACAGAAGGTGTATGCTGTAGCCTTGCATTCCTGCTTGTCAGGAAAGATGGGCATTATTTGTAAACATTCCAGCTCCTTTCTCCAGGTTTCCTTATTGTGAAGAGCAGTGTTGTAGTGGGAGTGACACTCAGCAAGCACTAAGGATGTGGGTAACTGTCTCAGGAGTCTTTGGAACAAATCACATTATGCGTTTTGCATTTTAAATCATAAAAAGTAAATAGACAAAACAGTGCAAGAAGGAACTTTGAGAAGTCCTCAGGGAAGGGTCAACCCTATCTAAGCAGCAGGGTGTTAAAAGAACCTTTTCAGTCTTACATGATAACAACCAGTTACAGGAGCTTACAACTTGTTCAGCAGCCTGATTTGAAGTGAGCCTGATTTGTATTTATTTCAGAATAGCTACCAACACCACTGACACTAAGTGGCACCCTTTGTGACTGCCTCAGAAGAGGAGAGCTAATGAATTGACAAGGCTGATTAAACTCTTCTCCTCCTGCCTAGAGATAATCCTATCAGAGTGGGTTTGTAGCGCAACTCAGACTGCCACTCTTTGACATTATTCTCCTGGGCTGCTAATCTAGCAGGTTTCAGAGCTGTTAAAATAAATTACAATAAGTAAATAAATAAAATCCACAGCTGGGGGTAAAAATTTAAACCAAAGCCAAGGATATCAGAGATCTGTGTTATTCATGCCTCTTTAATGCAAACCAATCCTAAAACAGGTTTTAATCTTCTGCTCTTGAAACTGAATTCCAGTCTGCTGCATGTGGTTTTGTCAAATGCCAAAGCCACATGGTCCTCAAAGACATATAAAACCCAAAAGAGGAGGGTGATGTCATTACTTCATTCTGCTTTCCAGACAAAAAGCAAGTTTCTGATTTTTTGTTTGCAAGCTAGTTTATCAGACAGAGAAGTAAGCCTCAACTGTATACAAAACAAACAAACAAACAAACAAAACACAAGAAAAGCTCCCCAAAAAACGAAAGATAACCCATGTCTTATATGTTAGAAACACGAGATTTTCTGATATCACAAGGCAGTGATATGTGTCTGATAAGGGCAGCTTTTCATGACCAAATACAGCCTACACTGCCCTGTATAGCAACTATGGCTGCCTCATACCCCCTGTCCTTCAGGTGAGATGTAGAATCTTGTCTCAATTTAAAGCACTCTTTCTCCTTTTGGGAGTGCCTCTCAGAGGCTCCGCTTGATGCCTACATGGGGTATGTCCCAGCTTCCTGTTGCTATGCAGCAGCTTACAACCAGGCTGATCCCGAGGCAGCTGCCACTGTCTGCAAGAATGTCACTGAAATAATAGCTGAGGACAGTCCAAAAAACTGGCTGAAAATGCTCTTAATTTACTTTGGTTTCCTTCTTTCCTTACCACTCTGAGATAGAAACAGTCCTCTGGATGCCCAGCTAGAAGAAAAGGTACCCATGTAAATGGTTGGCATCAGGCAGGTATTCACATCAGAAAGGGAAATGTGTGAGTGTGAGAGAACTGGAACAGAATCATTCCCATTCCTCATGTTCCTTCTGTCTTTTTATCACTTGTTGTGAAGACAGAAATGGTGGAAGCATGGCTGAATGGGAAGTGGGGGCAGCCGAGCTCTACTTCAGGATAGCAAGAGAGATAAATTGTTCCAGACACTCTGTTTTCAGAGGTTAAAGTGGTACTCATTACACTGCCCTGGCACCCTGCTGGAAGCTCAGTTGCTTCCAAAGGGGTGAGACAAAAATAACTGTATTGTTCTGCTCTGGAGTATCGCAGACTGAATGTGTAGAGACAAAGGCATCCCCTGACAAAAGCATGTGCCTGGAGCTTCCTAGAGATACCCCACGCCATTTCTCCCCAAGTTGTGAAGGTACGGACAGTAAAGTCCCTAAGTGACACAAGTTATATGAAAGAGGATGTGCAAAGTTACAAACAAGATAGGATCATAGAAACATAAAGGTGGGAAAAGGTCTCTAAGATCACCAAATCAAACCATCAACTCATCATCACTATGCCCACCAAAACATGTCCCTCAGTGCCACATCTACCACTGTTCTGTGGTATTTTGACTTCAAGCCAGCATGCAGAGCCAACATGTTTGACATGAGCCAACATGTACCAAATGGGATTTGCCTCCACAGACAAAGGTGAGCATACATCAGTTTTCTGAAGAACCCTTGAAAGGTCTTCCAGTTCCTCTATGCCCATCATTGCTAGGGTTTTAATTTTTTTTTTCCTTTTTTTTTTTCTTTCTTTCTTTCTTTCTTTTTTTTTTTTTTTTTTTAACTGAAAAGAGATGACACATTCAAAAATTATTCAGCAAAGCCATACTGCTGGGACAAAAGCAGTCTGCATGATTAAAACCACACTGCCATAGTGACCCCGCTGGCTTTATCATATCTGAATATATTTGAGGTCAGGCAGTTGAGATATATTTCAGGACAAGGTATCTTCCTCTGCATATTTGAAGTAGCAGAGAAGATGAAAAGCGCGATACCACATTAGAACAGTTCTGTTTCAGCAAGAGACAAAATTCATGTTCTAACAGACTTTTCTTCTCATCTTCATTTTTCTCTATAGCCATGAAACCTGTAGTGTCTACAGGTGCTGCCAGGGAAGGGAGCCATTTCCAACATATGCAGGATTTAGATTTCAAGTTTTCTTCCAAATTCCCCTGGGAGAAAAGATGCTGACAGAGACATCTGAAAATTTAATTGGAGAAGAACTTGAGCTGCTATTCCCACAGCCTCTTTCATTTGTCTTAGCTTTTTCTGTTTTGTTTTAAAGCCCTTTGAACTGGAAAAGCACTTTCTTTTCAGTAAGACCCAGGCTATAACACTTCTCTGAAAATGCCACATTTTGAAAGGCTGACATTTAAAATTCTATCTTAGGAAAGGAGAGAAAAAAAGTCAGAAAAACAAAGAGATTGTGATTTTGTCTATTTTTCATATGTTTTATCTGTGCCAGGAAAGAGTATGGGCAGAATAAACCAGAAGACAAAGTAGGAAAGCCAAAATCAAAACATTTCCTTACAACCTGCACCTGATCTACATCAACCCCAGCTCCAGAGAGCCATTTGCATGTGGCTGATTTTCCAAGAGAGGATCTGTTTTGCAACAATTTGATGCCTATACATACATCTTGCTAAAAATCTCTCTTTTTACTTTTTTTTTTCTGGCTTCTCCTCAGCATTTTGACAAGTCCAGCACTACATGAGAGGGGTTTCTGAAGCTTTTAGCCCGATTAAGGTAGACACAAAAGCTACTGTGTTATTTCTGCCGTCACAGCAAAGCACTTGGATGCAGTCATTGCCGAGCTGTCTTCGGGCATCCTCTCTAGCCTTCACTGGAAGAGGTCTTTAATGCCAGTGCTCTTAGGCACTGAGGAAAAATTTGACAAGATGGCTGCTTGCGGTGATATCTGTGCATTCAGTGCCTCATTCACACATTCACACATTCAGTGCATCAATCACACTATGCTAGGCAACCACAATTATAATAGTTGGAAAAATAAAAGTACTTTTAGTGGATGGATTTTTTTTACCAAGTATTGGGTAAAATATAAAATATTTTGTTTATAATGCATTGCAATATGCACAAAGTTGGGTATATCTGAAGACTGCACATTTGATAAAGCTTTCAGTTCAGCCAAAGACATACATGTATATTGAAATTCAAGCATATGAGTATTCCTTTTAGCCAGAGAAGAACACCTGGGAATTAAAAACAATTTTTCCCAAGGCCCATCTTATGCCTTCTTCCCATACACCATGAGATGCTAAACTATAAATTGGAAATTTACTGTTTTCTAAGGGATTTTCTCATTAAATGCCTACAGAATTTCTAAGCATAAACAGAACACTCTCCATTCCCAAACCAAAATACACACTTTTCCTGTATCTTGCCAAAACAATAGAGCATTCATAAGACACAGATGTTTCCAACAAACTCCATGAAGCTTCCTGCCTGGGGATATGCCAAGAAACTGACTATATACTTCATAACAATATTGTTACATTTTGATTACTTTCACAGAGTCTTGTTATTTCAGTGTATCTGAGGTTGGGGCTCATTCAAACTCATCACAAACACTCTATCTGAATTTTGCCCAGGAGGTTCTAATCATGAATTTTCCTTATTAACTTACAGTCTTTGTATATAAATTGAAGTATTAAAACAATGAAACACAGTTCAAGGTTTTTAATTTTGTTTCCCATGTTTCAAATTTAATTTTTAAGTCTTCAATTATGCATCAAATTGTGACTCCTTCCTTACAGATGTTGAAAATGAATTTAATTATCCTCCGCAAGAGACAGACACCACTGTTGAACTGTCTTCATGAATTAATGTTTTAGAAATCTGTTTTGTGCTTCCTTGAGAGCAACCTTTTATACACTGTGACATTTTCCTGTCACCATTAGAAAACATCCATCAAACATTTCCATTGCAACCGATTATCTGTACGTGGGATAATTTTTGACTTTGTCTGTTTAAGGCATACACTTATTTTAAAAAGATACTTATGTTCAACTTGGTCAAATACAGAAAATCACATTTTCTTTTCAAATTCCCACTTATGAAGAGATGCTCTTTAACTTTAATAGCAGAAACAGATTAAAAATGTGTCTTTTATAAGGCTGGGTACATGTACTTCTTTTTCTACACCAACACAGTAAATTGTACTAATTGAATGTTTCGTTATGACTGCCAGTTCTGCCAACACAATTCATCTATGAACTTTTTCTACAGGACTAGATCTGTGCTCCACAGGAATTAGAATTACGCCAAATAATTCAACTTATGCAACTGGAGGTGCATTAGAAGACTGTAGCACTGTGTCATCATGAAGGAAAGGTCAACTTTTATACATTTTCATGGAATTTTAGCAGAAGATTAAAAAAATGCATGAAAGGCTTTGATTTCACCTAACAATCTTGTCATCGTCAGTAACAGAGAAAATGCAATTATAATTCAGATGACAGTGGTATGGAAGAGTGGATGTACTGATCTTTGGCTGTGTGCTATTAAGAGGAATGTGTTGGTGTTAGAAAGATAAACAGCCATGATTCACAATCTGTGTTTAAAGTTAGGATAAAGGTTTCAGATTTTCATAATCTTTACTAACTTGTGATATCAAAGAGGGAACACAGTAGGACACTGAAAAACCTGTGCTTTCATGTACTACTAGCTTCGCATCTTTAATTTTAAGTACAGCAACAACAAAACAATCCTAACACTAAGCTTACCTTTCAGCTGAGTTGAATTCTGAATTACACCAGGCCACAGCGCCATGGAGGGAAATGTTCATAGCACTGTTCCTTTGTCAGCAGGGTCCCCTAAGCTCATTAAATGCACCCAGGCACAATGTTCATTGGGTAACCACTTATTGAAAGTCATTACAGAAAGCCACTGTGGTCTACATGAAATCCAGGGCTTTATTTTTATATTCACTTAGCACGGGAGATTTCTTTGGCCTTATAAGCATTCAGCATAAATATGAATAGCCTGGAAGACATGAGGTAGTAAGCGAAGTTCTATTTTCAAATGAAGGAAAAAGCAAAAAGGTTAAGTTTCTTACTTAAGGTCAAACAGAAATAGCTCAGAGAGCACTTCAGGAATGAGTTCAGACTGCCTGAATTTCAGTCCATGGCTAAAACTGTAAGAACTAAAGAGTTTTCCCCGCATATCAACCTAATCAAAACATCATATAGCAGAAGAAAGTAGTCAAATGCAAGCCAGTGGGGTGACTTTGGCAAGTGAGAGGTGAAGCAGATCTGGAATGTCAAAGACTTTTGGCTGTCAATTTATCAGGATAAAAAATAAATTAGAGTAGGCAGTTTCTCCATGAATTATCTGTAATGAAACAGCCAAAGCCCTGAACCATTCTGCCCTGAAAGTTTTTACCAACCTTTTCTTCAGCAAAGACATATGAGCAATCAGATAAAACAAGTTTGAAAGCCATTGTGCTGAACAGAGTTGTTCTGGAAGCTGCTGCTTCTAGTGTCTCTGCTGAAACAGTGCAGCAAGAAACACAAATGTCTGATGTTCATACCAATAAGTGAAATATAGAAATAACAACTAGGTTTGTGACAGGAAAGAGATCTTCATGACCATGTGATGGGGAAGACATGCAGAAATAACACTTGCTTAACAAAATTCCTCTATTTTCTACAGCAGAGCAGGAAAATATGTCAGGGATGTTGGGTTTAAGAATTTGACTGGAAAAAATGTCTTTGTAGCATTTTATTTGAGTGGATTTTTTAAAATTATTGTTATTTCTTTTTCTTGTGGAAAAATTAAGCAAGGATTAAGGTTATGTAGGATGAGAAGCAACTCTAGATGAGTGCTATGGGTGAAAGGCACCAGCCTGATCTTTATCCGTGTACAGAGCATAAAGAGGCCAGAGCAGGACAAAGGATTAACCTTTAAAGTGACATCATTTTGAGGCAATGGGAAATCGCCTTTAAAGCACAGCTGGTTTTCTCCCATTCTGCCAGTTAGTGACAGACTGTGACTATTCTGTTTTGCTCAATGGGAATTTAAGAACAAAATTACCAGCTTAACTATGGTGCTCTGCTTATTAAATACTTCCACAAAAGTTTGTACGAGATACACGCTAATTATAAAAGGAAGCACTGATGCATTCTGACTGCTTCCATACAGTAAGATTTTCACAATGATTGTATGTAGTCTAATATGTGAACTAACCTGGAGGAACCTTCCTAATCTGACACTCTGTCATGATTAGAATGACAGTCTGCAGTCCCAGCCTTGAGCATCACTGCAGACATAAGGGTACTCTACAAGAAACCCCTGTGTTGTGAATCCTGCCTGACTCCCACAACTTAGTGGAAACATCAGTTTTCACTGCCACAATTTTACTCCTCTCTCAGATATCCCCTTCTACTTCATAAATGTAGTGATTTTTCAGGGCCTCCAGTGAGCCTGCATCTAAAGTTTGAAGCTCTTTTCAGACCCAGGTAGGATCCAAAAAGAAAATAATACTTCCTATCTAGATTATACTGTGGTGTACACTGGCACAAGGCACAACTCAACAGAAAATGGCTTGTATCTTGTATCTTGTTTGTAAAGGAAGGAAAGTTTCACAGGCGTTGGCCGAAACAAAGTCCACACTAATCAAGCTATGCAAACTCCAGTGATCCCTTCCAGCTTCAGCAGTTCTGCAACTATGTGAATTTGATACCTGCTCTATGACAGGATAATTGTTCTTTTACTGAGTTGTTTAACTTTCCTGGTGAGTGGTGTGATTTTTTTACTGAAATAGTTTATCAAAAATAATTTAGTGTATATAAAAATACGTTCCTATGACTATAATTTATTCTCTCATATCATATAAGCACATAACTGGACAAACTTTCATCTTTGTTGAATATTTCTTTTGTTGTAACATCAGCCCAAACTGTCAGATTAGGTCAAATTCACATCCAAAATTCTGCAAATTCTATACGTTGACAAATCCAGGAGCAGAAGGTCAGGATTCATCTGGCAGGGAAGTAATTACCAAGGCTGCAGGCTGATCAATACTTTTCAATGCTGAGAGCAATTCCTAAACTCCTCCTTATGAAATATCCCCCAAAACGGGTCCCCTTTAGATTTCCATTGCAGCTGACTCACTTATCAAAATATGCTTTACATACTTCGTGATGCACAGCATGCATCCAAACTCCGATGAAAACTGAAACAGTGTTATCAGAAAAGATCGTGACCAACTGAAAACACAGTACAATTCACAACAGATTTGTGTGTAACAGAGTGTCAAGGACACTCTTACAAGATATGCGAGTTCAAACACTCAAAGCAGGAAATTTGTTCTGAGTTTCCCAACGCGTGAGTTACTGCATCTCCCCCTATTGGTATAATTCCTTGACAGATCTGTGATTGATGTCTTAGGTTACCCATCTCTTTCTCTCAGTCTGTTGTAAGACTTTTCTGAGAATAGAAAGGCAGCAATAAACACTTCTGGAGGGAGAATATAAAAACATCTTTCTTGGTTGCTTATATGCTTTTTGAAATAAAGTCTGAAAGCTTTGAATCTCATTTTGTACTTCTTTTCTTCATCTTTAAACATAGAAATCAATAATGTATCCTGGTCAAAGTATATGTTCAAACTGCTATGATGGCATCTGCAGTAGCTATGTTGTATGAGTTTAACTACTATAATGGAGACCACCTTTTGGAGAAAATGAACATTCCAGTTGTAGAACTGCTTAAGGTTAGATACGATTTATTACATTATTGTCTTTGCAGATCAGGACACATGTTTGCTGGAAAAATATCAGTAGTAGAATGCAAAAACCCCAACATGTCCCTACAAAACTCAGCACCAGAGGTCATCCTCATTTCTCTATCCTCACTACTAATGACATGTGGTATGGTGAGGGTCAGAAGTAATTTCCATGAATACTCTAAAGCTCTAAAAGGATATGCATTATCCCCCAGTGCAAAAGCACAGTTGTTTTAGGATTTATTGTCCAATTGCACGTGACAAAGGGTAGAAGTTTAAAGAAATCAAACTGGATTAGGGAAAAAAAGATATAATAATTACTTTGTAGGAGTTATCATTTAGGAGCCTACAATTATCACAGATAAGGAAGTGGTAAGCAGAGAAAACAGGTGGAAAAAAACCCTTTTTTTCTAGAGACTCATAAATGGAAAGAGGAGTACTGTGGCGTAATAAATTACGTTAGAGATATAACAGGAACACAGATTCCAGTTAGAGACTGAGTCAGCTTCGCATCTGCAATCAATTTCAGACTCAGTGCTGATGACATCTTGAGATTTTACCCCCAGGCACTTAACCAGTATGCAGAGAATCATAAAATCCTTTGATGGAAGGGATCCTTAAAAGTTATCTAGTTCAACTTCTCTGCAATGAACAGGGACACCTACAGCTAGGTGTTCTCAGAGCCTGGTCCAGTCGGACCTGGAATGTCTCCAAGAGTGGAGATACCAACTCTTTGGCCAACCTGCGCCAGTGCCTCACCAGCATTATTGTAAAAATGTTTTTTCCTTATATCTAGTATCTTAGACAGATACATAAGGGAGCTGTTTTTGTCCTATACTCTATTCACCTTTCTACCACTTTAAAACTTCGGTTAGCATGACTCAGACTGAAATACACCCACAGAGCCTACCTCTTCCAGTTGCACCAGAAAAGTGACATTGTGTCCTTGCTCAGCTGTCAGTTTGCCATCAGAGGTTATTATGCGAAGACCCTGGGGAGCTTTGCCAGGACATTGCTGTGGTTTTGCTGTGTACTGCTCTCTCACACCATCCGTGCAGTTATTAGAAACAACTTTTCGGTACCTGCAAAGGTAAAGAGAGAAACTGTACAAGATTCTGACAGGGAGCACAACAGGGTTAACTGGGAACAGGGGTACATTTCTGAGGTTTCTTTAGATTAAGAAGATTGGAAGAAAGCAGATTCTCAAATATGCTTTATGATTTTCCTCAGCCAAGTATTCCTCACATACCTAACGTGTAAACAATTAATAATGTTGTTAGTGACAGGTAATATTTAGCACAGCTGTATACCACATACTATATATATTGCATAAAACATAGAATTCTATGACAATGTAGGTTATAAGTTAGATAATTATAAAGTTATAAATAGGTAATATACATATATAGTATAATTGTATTATATTATTACACTTTTAGGCAGTTAAACAGATTTTCTCATGTCTCAAAACCGTTCCTTTGTCATCAGCAGTGAAACAATTCTACAGATATAAGCCTCCAGAACTTACAGTAATGATAAAGTGGAAGAGGATGACAAATTATGCCTATATTTGAATGTACAGAATTCCAAAACATCTTAGATTCTTTTGTTTCAGTCATTTGCATGAGAAATGCAGTTTGAGGTCAGTCTTTTAATACAAAATGCATCTTTTATTGATGTTCGAGAGAGCCGAAGAACAATCAGCATTTGGACTAACTGCCCATATATTACTTCTTTGTACATATATATCAGTTTTATCTCTTTCCTCTAATTTATTTCCCACCCTTTCTGGCTCATGTGATCCCAAATGATTTTAACAGGATTGCTTTCAGAGATTTAGTGGTCTGGCCTTTGCCTTACATTTTCCACTCAAGTTTCTTTAAGACATCATTTTTCATAGAAAGTTCTGGACCATATGTGATGGTGATCTGGAGGGCATTACTGTGCACCCCAGCAAATTCAATAATGAAGAAGTCCCAAGGACTTCACCCAGCTTTGAGTCACCAGTGGTAAATGCTGTCATCATTGGGTTGAAGTTCACTGTGAAGTGCTCTGGCTAAAATACTGTCTAGTGCACCACTTACCCAGTGCTGTTGAGATAACTCTGTCCAAGGCTGCAGTCTTTTGACAAGGAAGATGGATTATACCAAAATGCTGGTAAACACTGCCCATTGCTGTGACGTTCATATCCATAATCACTGTTTGAACATTAAAAGAGAGTTACACACAAACATTTAAAAAAGAAAAAAGAAGAATTAACACAGGTATTAGCTCACGCTGTCTGCTATTGATACAAGTTGTGATTTTCCTCAGTATGTTTACTGGAGTTTCTGATTTTTTTAATGATGGAATAACAGATTCTTCATCTTGCCTTAGCTTTTGTTATGCATAAAGTTACCCTGCATACATCCCAGCACAAAAAAGTAGAACTAGATCATTACGATTCTTCCAGGCAGTTCATGAGCTACTGCTTTATCTGTTCTCCCTAGGCAGTCCAACAGTGTTTCTCTAGCTCATCTCTAAACCAAAATATGATAAAGGCCAGAGATCTTCACCTATTTCAACCACTGCTGTCACCTCTTAGAAAACCGAAGTGCTAAACAGTTTGATATATTTGAAAACCATGTTATACAAGCTGCAGAGGAAAACCCACGCTCTGAAGGAGCAGAGTGAAGGTACAGAAGGTATTTGGTAATTTCTGTTTTGGTTTGGAAGTGGAAATGTTGGAAAAAAAGAAAAGAAAAGAAAAAAGAAAAGTTTTAGAAACAATAAATCAAAATGGAATCTTTTGCTCCAATTTGGGTTTAGCTCTGACTAGGTTTGATTCAGTTCCACAAAAAATAAGCAACATTTCCAACTGTTTTTTTGCTTTCAGATAAATGCACAATAAATAATGTTCGATTATAAAACCTGTTTATCCAGTATTCTGTTTGCGTGGTTAGTTTTCTAGTCATTCAGTAATGAGAACTGTTTGGACAGAAAATCATTCATTCCTTTTACTGAGCTTTCTCCATACAGTATAACTGAGAAGCTAATGGGTCACCGTTTCTAAGAATTGCCATCCAGAGGTTCACAGACACCATTCCAAAATTCCAGTTGCCATATGACCTTTAATCTTGGAATGGTACTTCTTAGCTTTAGTAACTTTGTATCAAGTAGCCAAATGTTGAAACAAAACAGGTTTAGAATATTCTTAGATTATATGATTAAAGGCTTACATTTGGATACATAAAGAAGAACGAAGAAAAACAGGAGACCAAAACCCTCAATAATATGGATGCAGTCAGTGGAATCCCTGTCCTGGCTCCTCTAAGAACTGGTCAAAAGACAACCATCAGGCCAAGGTGGGGTGGAGGCTCACCAGATAGACAACTGGAGAGGCGCTGCTAAGACTGCCTCACAGACTGAGCTGGGTTACTGCACACGGAGGAATGGGATTCATTATGCTAAGGAATAGCATTTGTGGATTGTACAAAAGTTATTAGGAGATGTGATGCGGAAGAACCAAATGCAGAGAAAGGGAAGGAAAAAATTGTACAAAATAAGGAGAAAAAAGAACAGGCTGTGTGTACGCGGAATGTTTCTTTCTTTTTTTTTCTTTTTTTTTTTTTTCCATTCCCTTTGTAGCATGCCCTGTCTTCTTCACTTCTAACTATTTTCCTTTCTGTTCTGTGTGCACATGTGTGTGGAGATCTAAGTGTCTAAGTGTTAGCAACTAGAGTTAGAACATGGCTCGCAGGGAACTGAATCTATAGAATATCCTGAGTTGGAAGGGATTCTCAAAGATCAAGTCCGACTCCTGGCTCCATGCTGTTTCCTGGGGCATTATCACTGTGACCAGAGAGCAGAGCTCACTGCTGCCACTCTGCTCACTTAGAGGAACAGTGGGCTACCAGGACGCCTCCCCTCAGCCTCCTCCGCTCTATGCTGAACCCAAGGATCTCAGCCACTCATAAGGTGGACATGGAGAGGGCTTTTATCACAATTTTTTTACCCACGCTTGTAACTTTTCAAGAAAATAAATGTTTCAATGTAATCTAAAAACAGCAATTTAAAGGATGACATTAACAACAACAGCAACAAAACAACTAATGCTACACATCATGTGGAAAAACTAAATACAATGAACTGCACAACTGCTCCATAAGAACATTTTGGCAGCTGTGCTGCTTGGGATAGCTACGAGTAATTGAGAACATGCTCTAGGAAACAGCAATGAACCAGATGACCTAAATGGGTCTTTTCCTCAGTTTTTGTGATTGAATTTTCATGAATCTATTTACTCAGATGCTAGTGATTGAATGTTGCTTAATTGCTTTGGAAGCATTAGACAGCGTATTCTCCCATTGCCATGCAGTCCTCTAATCATCCTTGTTGGATTAAAAACACTATGGCTGTAGAAACACTTTATAATGAAGAATAACACCACTCTGATTTGCTTACAGAAAACAAATATTTACACACAAGTGGGACTCCTGGATTTTTGTAATTCATTTGTCAACACTTTGCAGCACTGTATTTCTAAGTTATCTTGTATCACTCTAATTAAAAAGGCTGTAACACTCTACACACACAACGTTATGTAATCAGGTGAAAACAAAACAGAGCAGTGAGATCTGCTGCAGAGGGGATCAGTATCTGTAGTCCAACTTAATACAGCAGTAACCATCTGTGATCTCTTACTATACACATCTATACTCATGCTCTAATTTTGTTTCCTGTTAGAACTCACAAATCTGGGCAACAGAAGTTTGACTTCACTAGGTTTGACTACGCATGGATTTCTCAAACTCAAGAGAACGAAATGATAGGATTTTCCACAGCAAAAATAGTTCTAAGCACAGAAGTTTCACAGTGTCATTTTCAGGCTTGCAAATCGTCTGGCTCATTAAGGCCCTACAGAAATGTAATCCCAGAAAATGACATGAATTGTTGTACCGTATCTCTCTACAGATGCACCAGCCCCCCGTTCACCTCCGCAGTCTTGGAATTTAATGAATTCCTTGGCTACAGGCTGGTGCATTCAGAACACTGATGCTGACAACAAATTGCTGCCTACAATTTGGCACAACAGGCTTTGCAGCAATCAACAAGCATTAGCATCAATTGGATTGCCATAGCAAGAGCAAGTATAGCAAAATATGGAAACAGGAAAGGCATCAGCTCTAGCCTGCAATCAGCTAGCCAAGTCACTGCCAGGTACCTGGGAATTGGAATTTGCATATATTGATGGTATTTTCTGCCTGCTTGAAAAGAACTCAGGTGAAATAGATAATGTACTTATCAAAATAAGAGCAGAACATTTAACAGCAGGGCTTGTTTTATCAGCGTGAAGCAGCCTACTATCTGTCTCTCACTGACAATGGTTTAAAATATAGACCACTTTTACTGGTTTAAACAGGAATTGTATTTGCGTATTCACTTATTTCTTCTATTTACAAGTCCTCCCTTGCAATTAAAGACAGACTGAATCCAGAAGTTCTATAACCCTGCACCAAACTCATGGTAAATTCCCTGATTTTGTGTTTGTGTACAAGTAAAAATCAAAGAAAAGAAATCCCTTTTGGAGGTCTTTTGCTTGAAAACACATGTGACAAAGTTACTGTAATGGAAGAACTGTAAATCTACATGATATTATTGAAATCCCACTGCTTTAAGATAAGAAATTATCAGGTAAGTCAGAAAAGTTTCTGAGACTGCAGAGATGACTTATAACATGAGCACAGGATTTCCTTAATTTTAACAGCTTCACCTTAAGGTCAACCATGCCAGCAACAGTAAACATTACCCATAGTTTTACATTCTCTGCTCTGCAAACTTTCCAGACCTTAAGTAGGTTGGAATCAAGGTACCTAAGCTTAAAGTCACCTTTGATCTGTAGTTTCCAAAAGGTCCTCTAGAAATAATTAACCATGGCCACAGATAGTAATGTCTTACTATCATTTTACTAACTTAATATTTTCTAATACTAAACTATGGTATAAGAACAGATTTCTGTTTAAGGGAGTTCTACTTGCTTCACAGTATTCCAAGGACTCAAGCTGGGATTTGTCTAAGAGAAGGATGGATTTAGCAACACTTTGAATGATGGATCTAGGAAGGCATATGATTATAACTGCACCAGTGTTCAGAAGTACAGGTCACTCCAGTTTATCTTAACAGAATATAAAACCCCCAAGTGTCCTCCAGTAAATCTGTGCCTTGTAGATATCTAGAACCCTACGGATGCAGAGATACATCTCAGACTTGAATCTGTATTTTCGACGACCATTCAAAATGAACTAAAATGAATTCAAAATCACTATTTGTCAGCTAACTATGCCCTCTTGAATGATAAAACAGATTTAATTAACTTCAGGATGCAAATATATGTTCTTTTCAGAACTGACATTTGCATGACTGCATGAATCAATGAGTGCTAACACATGAAGCCAACACAGTCTGATCACATTCAGCATCTGCCTTCTGCCTCAACGCAGTTTATCAAGACAGTTTCTCATGGCAGAGGACTATGGTGTTTTAGCATAAGAATTAAACCTAGCAGGCAGGTCTGTAATTTAAAGCCTATCCGATAAAAAAAAAAAGCCAGACAGATCCTCACCAATATCATCAGTGAGATAAATATGCCTGACTCTCAATTGCACTAAGGCTCCTTTGCACCTTTTTAGCTATCTGAAGTCACTAGCAGCAGCATAAACAGACTGCTGCTCCCCTTGAAGGCATGAGATTTAGGAACACAGATAGGAGAAGTGCTCAGTATTAATGGCAATGGGTTCAGAGGGAGGACTGGCAGAGCAACACTTCACTCAAAGTTTCTATTAAAGGACATGGGAGACAGGTAGCTGAAGAATGAGCATCACTGAAGATTTCCATCCATGTCTGGAAGGTGTTTCTACCAAAGAGATATTGCTGTAATAACATCCAAACAGCAGGAAGGAACACAATGGAAGGAAAACAGCTAAATTAATGCTTTAATAACACACAAGTAACGGTGTCATCCATTTACCCAAATCAATTAAATGAAGAAGAACAATCTCGTTTCCAGGCTGTTGCTAGGACAGAATTGTTGAGGGTTCCTGAACACCTATTCCTGAAGCACCATTGCCCTCTGGCTGTGAGCTGCAGCCCATGCAGGGAGCAGTACGTGTTTGGATCGAGGGACATCTTCTGTCAGAAGAGTTCAGATTCCCGAGGCTGGAGAATCTATAGTCATTTCTAATGCCACTCAGTTTTGTTGCTGTGTAAAGCAATAAACAAATGTGCCCTTTTCTCTGAGAAAGAACCACAATGGACTGAATACAAATTTGAAAAGAACCTTGAACTCGTGATATTGTTAGGAGAAAAAAACAAACACAAAACAACAGACAATCTAAGTCTTTTATGACTGGCTTTTTTCTACACTCTGAACTGATAAAACAACACACAGATCTAACAGCAATGATGCTCTTTGTTTGTTTGTTGTAACTTTCTCATCTACATATGATTGATTTTACTCCAAGCTCTGACAAGCTTAGGTAATAAAATGTTCTCCTTACAATTTCAGTGTCCAAACTACACTGAATGGGGCAGGGATTGTTGTCTTCTTTCATTCTGTATACAAACCCGTATCCTGCAACCATTACTATTAATGCAAAAAGCTGTCCAGATTACGTTAAGATTGTAAATCCAAGTGCAGCCAGTACAGGGGCTTCTCCCTACCTGAAGGATACGAGTTCCCTTAAACCAACTTCAATTCAGAGCCCTGATCAGCTTAAAAAAAAAAAAAAGCATTCAAAAGCACCACGGAATTGTCATAAATGAGGATGAGAAAAGAGCTGCTGCTTCTTGCAGGAAACCCCCTCCAGAGGACATCCTTTCACAGCAAGGCTTTATTGACTGATATTCCTCCAAATTTCCCTTCAGCCCAGCTTATGCAGGGTGCTACTGCAGTGAAGCCTAGTGAAGAGTTCAATGAGGCATGCACTGAACACTATGGCACAGAAGCAGAGCTTTGACTTTGTTAACACAGTGAATCTGGGCTGAGAAATTCAGTCAAGCTAGCAGAACTCTTTTTTGCCATTTATTTCCTCCCCTGTCTTCTCTTCTCTGTGGCTTTTCCAACATTCTGTGGAAAAATCTCCATAAGACCACATTCCTGACTGCACTAAGTAGATAAACAGGTGATGACTATTTGTGGTAAATATTTGTGAACTGGATGTTTTATTCTTTTTCCTCAGAGGCAGTGGAGAAGGAAGCTGAAATGGATAAAGTCAAAATCCAGATCTGAGGACTACATGAATAACAGGAGCTCAGAGTATTGGGGAGGATCATGATATCCTACTCTAAAACAGAAGTGGTTTCACCAGGAGGAGGAATAACCTCTTAGGTCAGAAAGGCTTTTTAGCAGTCTGCTCAGCTCAGAGATTTGCAGTACTTTTAAGGATATTTTTCTCAGTCTACTTCTAACAAGAGGATTTCAAAATTCTCCCCATTCCAACAGATCCAAAGGGTCTCATGAGTCTATGTGACCTGTCTGTCACACATCCTTAGCCATCCAAGTATCCTCAAGTTCTTTTACAGCGCAGCAGACCTTTTGCAGAAAGTTTCCTCTAGGTGCATGTAAAAGAAATAAATGCCTGTTTCCCCCCAGCAAGAATCACTGTGGTATTTTTGTTCTGCTACTAGCAACAAGCCTTTATAGCAGCAAATCACTCAATCAGTTTCAAAGAAATAAAAACATATGTTCTCAGAGTGAGAAGTTCTGCAATGAAAGCAGAGGTTTATCAGAAGCGTTTCATGACTGTGAAGCACTTATGAGTTTAAGGGGCTTAACCACTAACAGACTGACAATGCATTAGTCAGACTTCTAGAAACTGAGTATGGGGATTGGTGACTCTGCCAACCCCTGTATTCTGGTAAGGTAGGAAGCACATCATTTTAGGTAATCTCACACTATTCGTGTGCCCATTGCTCACCAGTCAAAGTCTGCATCCGTGCATACACATGGCTCTGAAGTCATACCCCCAGCATATTTTCCTTGCATGCATTTCTTCTCTGACTTGCGCTTCCTGTAGATCCTTTTTGCTCCCATGATGCAAGCTTCTCCCTGGAAACAAAACCAAAAATATATTTCTCTTACACCCACTAGGCTGTTTGTAACACCCATTTTTTCCAAGACTGTGCAATATTAAGGGCTATGACTCAAGGGAAGAGGATGGAAAGTCAAATACCATGTCAGTACAGGGGAGCTAATTAAAGTTATGGAAGCTTTAATTGAAATAAAGCAGCTTTTCCAATACACACCAAGAAATGATCTGGGGTTACCTATGAATCAGATTCAATTCTGAATTTGTTCCAAGCCCAATGAGTATTTGAGTCAGACTCGTTTCTTGTTTATAGGTTAAGTTTCACAGCAACTGAAAACAGAGCCTGGTCCCTCCACTCCAAGATAGAGTAGGTCTGTTCCGTTAGTTTAATCACTTTGGCAATGATTTTATTCAGTAGAAATTAGTAATATGTATACACCTAAATATTTTCGACACTTTCTGAGTTCATTTTGTCCAGGGTTTGATTTGTAACATACTGGATGTTAACACTTCCTTATCTCTCACTATTTTGAACACCCTGCTACACATTTATATCTAGGGAATGTGGCAAAGCCCTGTGAATTCAAAGGAAAGCAAAGCAAAAGTCAAAAGTACACAGTCACCTTCCTAAAAATAGCTCTGCAAGCTCCAACATCTTCAAAGATATACTGCAAAATTCTTAGCATTTTTGCTTATGCAATCACAAGAAAGTAAAGAATAAAAAAAAGTGTCTCGCTTGTTACATTTTGTGATGTTAAGATCACTATGGGAAAAATAAACTTTTCAGACCTTTGATTTGACCAAGAAAAGAGAAAGGCCCAAATGGCACCTGGTGTAAAATCCTGTGAATTTTTGAATCTCAACATGTAAGCCATATTTGATATTTTTAGTGTGACATTGTGCCTTGTGTGAGCAGCCAATCTGAGTCAAGCTACTTTCATTTCGTATCCATTATTAAATTCTTGCCCAGCAAGACAACATTTGATGATACAAATGGGTGTACCTCTTTAGATTGCAGTGAAGACTGTGGTGTTTAAATGACCACAGAATTTGGGCTTTATTTTGTTCTAACCTGACTGAACACAGGCTGCCATGGCAAACTTAGTGGAACTTGTAAGATGCCCCCTGCCCACAGGAATGAGCACATTGACTCATGGGACACCTGAGTGATAATTTCAAGAATCATGCAGTCCTGCATCACGTGTACCAGGAACAGGACACAGGGGGGGCAACAGAACAGTAGATAAACTGTCTGGTTCCTGCAGCAGACGTATCACAGCTGAGAGAGACAGAGCAATACGAAAATGAGTGAATAAGACAGGAGAGTGAGAGGGCAGAACCTGGGGAAATAAGCGTGAGAGAGCTAGAAGGGTCAAAAGTCTCTGAGACACAAGAGGAACAGAAGAGAAAAGAGGTAAGGATGAAAGAACTGCTTGTGAATTCTAAGAGAGAAGGATTTCAGGCCTATTTCAGCAGCAGCAATTCTGCTGTAGCTGCATCCGCCTGCTGGAAGGTAAGAGTCTTAGCTAATTGCCTGCACAGAACCTCAAACCTCTGCTCCTTTTATAACACAGAGTCTTACTCATTAATTACAGAACAAGCTAAGACACTGTTCATCCTTCAGGGCTCATAGGGTGCAATCTGCAGCCAACACATCCATGTTAAGAGAAAAATAAAACATCCAGTAAAGGATAATCAGGCTAACAGAAAAACACCGCAGCCTCTTTGCTGATTCTTAACTGTAGGATCATTAGTTGCCTCAGGTCAGATCCCAGCCTCCTTGCTTCTCACCTGGCTGTGGAGTTGCCAAGTCCAGTAGTCCTCTTCTGCACATCTCCGATCAAAAATGGACTTGTAATCAATTTTCACCAGCTGCCACTCTGAGCGGTGACTGAAATGTCCAAACACTCTACAGAATACAGCAGAAAGTGCATACAGTAAAAGGTAACACCACGTGGAGTATTGTAGTTACAGCAGAGATTATTTTCTAGTAGAGATTAATTGCTGCAGGATTCTCAGTCCTATTAGTTTTCACTTCCCTGACACAGTGGAATTGAGACTTAGACTCCTAAGTACCTACAAACCTCCTACAATGCACACAGCTTTTATTCTGTGAATTAATAATCCTCCCAGTAGCGCCACTGTGCAAACTGACCAGAGAAGACCTGACATGGGGATGGAAATAGTTATACCTACAAGAGTTTGTTATCTTTAATTATGAGCTTTGGGAATCATTTCCACAAGAATTAAAATCAGAACCTGAAGGTACTGTTCTCCATACATCTCTATTAGCTCAGGTTAGTTTTCAAACCAGATTTTCTGTTTATTACAGGTCAGTTCATTTTTTATAGGCAGAAAACTAACTTTCTTCTTCCTTTTACTAACCTGATATCAAGTAAAATGTCACAGTTTCTGGCAGAGTGAATCTAGATTTATGCACAATGCAGTTCTCAGCATACCACATTGAAACTAATCACAATTTTTTGTGAGCCAGCCCCCAGGCAACATTTTGTCATTCACTCTTACAAAAAATGTCTTCATTTTTCTGTTCCTCGGTTAAAAATACAAAGTAGTAGCAAAACCACAGCTATAAAATACTTCATCATTTTTCTTTTAAATATTCATCTGTCAAGAGTAACTCTTCTTTAAATCACATTCCATTTGAGGAGTTGAGTTTCAGGCTGGTAAACTAAATGATGTGCTTGCAGCTTGCAAGGAATCTTACTGTCATTCTTTCAATAATATCACAAATAAGCATTGATGATTTAGCAACAGAAGACTGCGTGGTTCTGGTTTCAGTTGGAACTCGGTTTGTTCACCAACCAGAAACTCTGCTGTGAACAATCCTCATAAGGTTATCATGTTGTTGCTCCTGCTAATGTTAGCATGATGGCATGCTCACTTACGTCATGATAAGAGTTTCCTCTCCAGGTTCCCCTAAAATTCCATCTACAAACAGTGGGAGTGATGTGAAACTGTACTTGCTCCAGGATTTCCCTTCATCAAAACTTAACCTGATAGAGAAAGCAGAATTAATATCTTCTTTCCTTATTCTCTCACTGTAATTGGGGGGATACTACAGCTGCTATGGAGAAGTAGAAGGTAGATTCTGTTCTTGAATATTGCATTTTTAGCCCTTGGAATATCTAATTTTGGTGGCAGCGTTATAAATCAGAGCATTGATAAGCTTTCTGGCACTATACTGCTCAGCCAAGGCCAGTACTTAAGTGGGAGAAACTAATAAAGATACCTAAGAGATTGAAACTTAAAGAACAAAATGTAGCCCAGCACTGTGATTTTATTTAAAATACACAAATAATTTTGAGAAACTTAATATTCGGTCCCCAACCGAAGACATTTTAAGGCAGTGTGATTTTCAGATCACAAGAGCTTTGCCTCTTCTAACCAGCAGTTTTTCACTGTAGTAGGTCTAAGCAAAATCTTGGAACTATTTCTCATTACTTGGGTCTGGGTGGTTTAGATACCCATATGACTCTTGCTGCAGTGGCAGTAAATCAATGCAAAACAGCATAAAACTATATTCTACCTACCACATAAATTCAGGGATGCTAACTAGAAGAGACAATTTTGTCTTACTGGCTACAAAACCATGATGCTTTTCAACAAAATTCTTGCTCAGAAGTGCTGTCTGCAACGCAGAAGACAATTTCATCAATAATTTTGAAAACTATGAGTACTTGGGCAACTCAGTAAGAGGCAAAGGCTATAATCCAAACTGTATATTATATAAATAACCAAACTCAAGAAGCCAGGTCTTAGTCAATGAGGAATTATGTTGGTGGTGTTGATGGTATCTAAGATCTGGCCAAGTTGAAGCCATCTAAGCTGCAGTTGCCAGGATTTCTTTGCTTTATCTGAGTTCACATTTGTCAGTTTCTGAAGTGATATTTTCTAGAAAACAGTGGCTTCAGCTTGATTTCTTACTTCCTGACATTTGAAAGGAAGAGTATCAGACTATCACATTTAGGACAATCAGAGTCATTACCAGAGATGTCTGATAGGCAGAGATGTGTGTTTTATGGCAACCAGTACTCCTCCTTGATCCAGGTACAGAACACTGTGCTCTTCCTCAAAGATCTGAGAAAAAAAAAGCATATATTTAGATCTATTTTCTTTAGTATAAAGAAAATGTCATCGTTTTTTAAATATGATCACAAAAGATGGTAAGTACTTACTAAAGATGTTACTGAATGGAGTAAGGCAACGTGTATAGAGAGTTTCTGTTTTTTTATATCTGCCCTTCTGCTCCCACCAGGCCCCCCCCCCCCCCCCCACTAGGTTCTTGAGAAGCATCTCTGCTTAGCAGAAAGTTAGAAACACTAATTTTTGCAAGGACCAACAATTTTCCTCCTTTCGATAACAGATCATTGTTCAAAGAAGAACATATTGTGCTTGTACGTATCTAGCCATAGTACATGAAAGTGAGGGAGAAAGGAAATGAAGATTGCTCACTGTAAAGAAAAAAAATTAATTTCCTGGATTATCAAATATGTAAACAGCTATTTTTTTTTTTTTTTTTTTTTTTTTTTTCATTGTCTTTATGCAAACATCTGCTCTCATGCTCTCAAATTTTCGCAGCAGCATGGTGAGTCTGGGAAAGTGACTTCTGGTTTCTGTAACACAATATGCCATCTATGAAATGGGAATAATATAACTTACTTTTTTTTGCAGATAAACACGCAGCAGGGTAGCAATGTTTTGTTATCAGGTGGGATTCCACTAAATATTATTATCATTTAACTTTATCCAGTCCCATGCACAGTGAGGGAGAAGTAGAACACTGTAACTGTTAATTCTTGGGAAAGTATAATAATGGATGAAAAGAAAGAATCCTTTGTGCTAGAGGGTTAAACTGAAGCCAAACTGAATAGAATTATAAAAATAATTTTCTGTTATATGATGCATAATGACACACACAATATTTTTCTTTGGGCACTTCTGTACCTCTCAGCAGGGAAAAGAAACATTCCCTTTTGTGTAGATTTGCAAAAAGCTATTTTGAATCAAAAGAAAAAAAAATGAAACATTTTTAATATATCTCTTTGACAGTTCCCTACAATTACTCTTAAATCCTGTGATTCTGTCACATACCTGTCTCCATGTGTTTCCAGCATCAGAAGAAACAAACATACTGATATCATTGTCTGATAGTTCAGGGCCTATATTACCTGTAAGTAGAACATTAGTGAAGAAAAATTTAAGAAACAGCAGAATTAGCAAATCAGAGAATTAAACATATTCATTAGTCTTTTGTAATTATGTAATTTTTAGTCTTGGAAGGAAAAATAAAAGAAAGAGAGAGAATTTCAGTTTGAAGAAAATACATGTCAAAAAAAACCCCAAAAAAACAACAAGGAAAAAACTAACACTGTTTACAGATCTATGCACCCTGTGCATAAAAGAAATTCCCTGTTTTGAATCTAATATTCTTGGTAGTATAAGGTTAGACATCATCTCCTCAGTCCTGAAAGTAAGCTTCTGTAAAAATCAGATGATATATTGAAGGTCCATGAAGACTTCTGACAGCCTGCCCTGCTGGTAGTGTGACACCCCACAGACCACTCCATACCCATATTCCATATCCATCACACATTCAGGATTTCCTCAGTGTTTGCACATCAAATACAGGCACTCTTTAAATGTTTCATACCTGAAGCAACAATAATGCTGGGGGCAGTGTCTCTGCTGGCAATGTTTCCTGAGGTATAGGGATTCTCTGAGACCTTCAGGTGAAGATGAAGGGAGCAATAGGGCTATGGAGAAAGGAGAGATTAAAGTGAAAAAGCAGACACAACACAAAGCATATGCTCCCATTTCTACAGGCCTTTGTGCATAGGATATTGTATGGGCATAGGATATCAACAGTTACTATTAAGATAGCCAAATACTATTTCCTAACTACTGTATCAAGCTACCCTCTGAAAGACAAGGCCACTGCTCTGCTTGTCTTGTGAGATTTTTGCTGTCCTTTCCCAATGCAAACCTTTCCCACTGGGAAACTGATTCTTTAGACTGAAACTCTCACAAAGATGAGATCTTCGAGGCTGTACTCACAAAGGATGCAATGAAAACTGCAAGGGCAGGTAATGGTAAGCAGTACCTCGCTCCTCCAACTGTTGGCTGTCATGAGAAGCAAGCAAGGTTACAAATATGCTGAAGCGACTCACCAGGCAGCAGTGCTCAAGCTATCTCTGCAATATTGCCCTGTCAGCGTGGTGCTGAGTCACCACTTGTAAGCCATAAGAAACAACTTCATTCAGGGAGTGTCAGACCATGTCTTGACCCTGAATACTTCTGACACATGGCTCTGTTCTGCACTGCACTAGAAAGAAATATCAGAACTTGAAATTGTCAGTTTAACAGTTATTTCATAAAATATTTCATCACCCCATCTTTATGTGACCTTTGAGATTTCAATACAAGTACATCTGTACAAACCTTACCTATTTGTTATTGATTTTGTATCTCAGGTACTCAAATCAAACAGGAATGGTACAGAATAAATCAGCGGAGCAAGGAGATAAGATGGACAAACAGGCAGATTCCCAAAGTTGCCATTATGACCTCTCCAAATCTACAGTGAAATAATTTTTGAAAAAATCTGATTTTTTTGCTTTTTCTTAGTTTTTTGTTTTTGTTTTTTTTTTTCAGCCTTTTTGTTTCCAAACCTCAGGAAACAGGCTAACGGAAAGGAAAGGGAAAAATACTGGCAAGGAAAGCTGAAGCAAGCTCACCAAATTGAGGGGGACATCAGACAGTATGGGAATGCAAACACAGCAAAACATATGCTTCAGCTAGCATGGCTTCCAGACAAGCAGGATGCTATGCAGAAAGCCCTGTAGGCTTCAGGGAGGCAGGTCTCTCTTTTACATTGTTTACCTAAATGCTAGGTGTCCAGCCTCATAAATTTTGTAGGCTTCCTCTGCAGTCACTGGAAGACGACCACTGATATATCCCATCTCCAGGTAGGAGAAAATGAGTATCATGCTGTGGGTAAGGATAACCACAAAAAGCAGTTTTGGGATGTGTGGGTTTTTTTGTTTTTGTTTTTGTTTTCAAAGGTGAATGAGGATGGTAAGGATTGACGGATCTCTGTTGTGTATGAGAGACAGGAAAAAGGAACGCAGGGTGGTGCAGAAGGGAGCACAGCCTGCCAAGTGGAATGCACTGAGAAGTTAACTCCAAGTGACAGCCTTGCAACGACAGCTGCTGGAGCAGCCTGGGGCATGGAGAGGGAGTGGGAACCAAATCAAGCTGACGCACATTCAGAAGTGGGAAAGCATTAGGAGGGAATGAATTCTTCCCTTTTATTAGTCTAGATACAGAACATATTTTTAAAACTAATGTGCTGCAAGTCCACCTCAGCATTTTCAAGACAATAGCTAATAGCAGCAATTCAGCCAATTCCCCCAGTCTGACAGAAATTTGATCTTGTTAGACTCAGATTTTTGTATTACCAGAAATTTTCTCTCAAATTTGTAGCACTTCACACATACAGTAGACAGAAGTGGAATATATACATCAAATATTAAGTAGAACATAAAAATCACAGAATGGCTTAGATTGGAAAATATCTTAATGATTATCCAAGTCCCCATCATCTATTTCCAACTCCCAAGACTAAAAGCTAGAACATCCAAGAGGAGAGAGTGCTTCTAGTAGCATGACTTTTTACTGGTCAGAGTGCAGCGCTGGGTAGAGACTCAAGTGACAACTAGCTGCACTGTTAAAAACAACTTTTCCTTTCCAGACAAACACTTTATATGTATAAAATCCATTCTATCTTGCAAGGAGGCCCAAAAGAATTCCCCATACCAATCATGTTCCATAGAGAAGATAGCACTCCTTGTATGTCTGTACTGATAGCCCCTGGTCAGGAGTGGGGCCGAGTACTGCAACACAAGGATAATGCTAGACAATATCTAGAAACCTAGAGGCAGTCACAGTATTTGCACACCTGCAGTTGCAAGGAGCAATTAAAAGAGAAAGCACTTCCATAAGGGATACTCAGAACACCTCACTTAGATGTTTAAATGACTCTGTGGCAGATGGTGTGAATGCCTTCCCACTTATGAAAAATGGGTCGTTGTTCTGAAATCCTTATAATCCGTACAGACAAGACAACCAAAACTAAAGAGGGAATAAACAGATGTCTGAGGAAGAAAGGCACATAGAAAATAAATGACTTGCTCAAGGTCAGATAGAAAATTGGAGATAGACCTAAAAATTGAATCAAGATTCTCCTAAGATTCAGCCCAGTGTTTTAACCACAAGGCCATACTCAAAAGCTAATTGGATAACTCTCCTAGACAGTTGCCCATAACGTGCAAGGTAGAATTACTCCTCAGTTAACTACTTCACAGCATAAGAATCAAACAAAATCAGCATCTTTGGGATGTAATAACTTGGCAGTTATTTTATGAAGATTAAATGTATTCAGCCTAGAAAGTAAGTGGTACAAACAAGAAAAATAAACTTCAGGCTCAGGGGGAATTTCATTGCATTCCTCCATCCTCATTATTCAGACCAACCTCATAAAGAAACACAAATAAATTCTTTGACATGCTTTGAAAAGAGCCCTTGTGCTTACTGTCAGTAGAGGAATAGCTCTGTCTGGTTTCTGTTGTGTTTCAACCAGATTCCCTCTTAACCTCTTTAGCTGCCAACTTAGCTTCTACATACTTATTTCTGCGTTAACACTCCCTTAATTTAGGCTGAGGTTTTAAGAACAGATGTATACAGGATAACATTCTGCTCTCAGGCTGAGACCATCCAGTAACTCTGGGAAAGGGCAGATCCCATTCTGCCAGTAGCTGAGATGTACATCTCTGAACACTGTGTTCCAAGCTGTAGCTAGGAACAATTATTCTGAAAGCTGTCAGTGTGAAAGCGTTACTATCTATCCTGAAGTAATGATGGAAGCTAAGCCAGACTTACAAGACACTATTAGGAATTCACTTGTCTATACCATAGGATCAAGAAAGATCATGGCAAGGAACCGAAATATCTGGAGGGAAAAGGACCAACTGATACAAGGAAATGAAACTGCAGATGATGCAGATGTAGAGAGAGTGGGGCTTCAGAAGTGAGACGAGCTTGTGAATTGTTTAAGTACTATAACTATGTCATATAGATGAGGAACAGAATTGCCTCAGCAGAAGACAATATATTTTCTCAATGGTTTTCCAGAGCAAAACCCCTGTATGGATACCAGACTTATTTCCAGGCATTTACAACTTCTAGATCATCTATCATCTATAGATTCATCTATCTCCTTTCTTGCAAATTTAGAAGACAACCATCTGAGATCCTTTATTCCCAGCTGATAATTCTACTCTGCTACCATTCCACTAGTCTGTGGGAACCCACCTAAGCACAAAGGAGGCACTGGCAAGATAATGAAAGAGGTCTCTTGTCTATTTCTAACTGAAATCAAAGGGAGAGAAAAAAAAACAAACACATGGGTAAACACTGGGCCTTATCACAGGGATGAGACTTCTTTGGGAATAACAAACCCTCAGCTACACAGTTTAAGTCCATTGAGGATTTGCCTCTTCATGGAAAAAGAATAGAGTTTACTTTGATTATTCCACTGCCTGCATGTTTTTCTTATTCCTCTTGTGTCTCTCTAGTCTCCTAAATATTACACTACCAACATGAAAATCTTGGGATTCTGACAAAACTGTCAATAATCTGAAAAAGTCACATTTATTTCACAAAATATGTTCACTTGAGTTAAAACTAAGTTACAATCTATTTAAAAGACAAAGGTTTCTACACATACTCCCTTGCAAAAATTAAATTGTTTTATGTCTACGTAGTTCAGTAAATGCCATCTTTTAAGTTTTCATCTCACTGAAAGGTTTAATTTAAAAATGCCCCTAGACACATTTTTTAAAAAAGTTGGAAGAAGAAAACAAACCCAAGCAAGTTTAGTCACATTCTGAGATAACTTTGTTTCTTGGCCACCAGTTCACCCCTATTTATTTTGTTCCAAATCAGAGAGAAAATTAAAGGCTTGAATTTTTGCTCTATCAAAAAGATCAATTATTTAAACAGCTTCAAATATCAGGTTAGTTACAGCAATAATATATAGGTTTCAGTTCAGAGATTGGCACAGTATTCAGCTACATACCAGAATAAATAAAAGGCAAAGCTGATACTAACTTACAGCCTCAACGTGAAAAACATCACTTTTTTTTCTTTCAATAGAAAATAGCATGCAGGAAGAGCACAACAAGGAGGAAGAGCAGTCTAAGTAATGACCATGGAACTATGTTAGATTTTTTTTTTTTTTTTTACTATAAAAATTCTTGAAAATCTCCAAGACTGCAGTTCAGAGTATTATTCCGCTACAGAATAAGCTGAGAAGTATGTGGAGATCAGGCTAAGCTATCTGATTTGACATAGAGCTCCAATTCTATCCACTCAGTGTTTCACTTTCTATTTTAGAAATCCTTTGCATATAATGACTATTAAAGATTTATCTATATGTTGACCTATATCAATTAATACAGACAGATATATTAAACGCACAGCTATTCGTACATTTGTGTGAATATGTCAATTCTAACTTTTGATCTCAAAATTAAAATACCAATAGAGGGCCAATAAAATGGCGTGAAAAAAAAACAGTTCTCTTTCTACTTGAGCCTGTCTCAAGTTGTCAGGGCTCTTGAAAGTTCTGCAGTACAATAGCTCACTCCTCCCATCTAGTGTCCAGAGAACCAACTGCTCAAAAACAGCATCCAGCTTCTCATGCTGTTTAGCAGGAGACAATCAGTTGTGCAGAAGGAAGCAGATCTATGATGCTTCATTTTGTTCCAGAAATTAGATTAACCTAAATTAAATTACAATGCCAACTACACCATCTGGCCGACCAAGCCTGATGTACCACAGTTTTAAAACTCAATGCTCCTTCCATGAGCTACGCTGCACGGGGAGAGAGGTCCTCCCCTATGTTACCTGGCAGAAAAAGACTGTTCTGGGTTCTTAGTACACCTCAAATCCCCCCAGATACTTACCAGGAGACAGTGAACAGGGTTTCCTTTCAGATCAGTGTCTGGAGCCTGCAACAAATTCCAGTCTCTCCCTTTATTGTAGGTGATGAAAGTTTTCACTTGGTTGTCAATCTTCTTGTTAGCCAAGAACATTCCCTTTATCCCTGCTACCTAGGAAAAATTGACATGGCTGAAAAATAGATCAAGTCCATACAGTTTCTCTGAATGCGACTTTCCTGCCCTGTTAAACCCAACAAATATCTTGTGGTTGTATGAATGCGATAGATGTTGTGGCAAGAAATGCCAAGGAGCATCATATGTGAAGAAATGCAAGTGGAAGAAAAAGCCAGAAGCAGCATAAGAATATGGTAAGACATCAACAGAGTTAACTGTAAAGTGACAGCTGTTCAACTGGATAGATATCCTTTCCCCTGAAAGTTTAAATATACACAGGGAAATTATTTCTCTCTTGCATGCAGTAGCAGGAAACAGCAGCAGAGACCTTGCAGAGAAAATGACAACATGCACACACATTTGTTGTTTAGTGCTTCTGTTCTCACACAGTCTGCTTAAGACATTTTATCTAAGGATCTCTGTGCACTCTACAATTATCAGTGTTTCAATAGAGTAAGTTGGGGTATCACAGAATGGCCAGGGTTGGAAGGGACCTCAAAGATAGTGAATCTCCAAATACTCCTGCCACACGCAGGGACAGCAACCCTTTCCATTTAATCCTAGACCAGGTTGCCCAGGGCCCCATCCAATCTGGCTTTGAACACCTCCAGGGACGGGGCATCCTCAACCTCTCTGGGCAGCCTGTTCCAGCACCTCACCACTCCCTCTGTAAAGAAATTAACAGGTAGCTGGATAGGACCAGCTTTGTTTTCAGAAGAAACTGAAGCACCAGTGACTCAAAAAGGCCTCCCTATGCTAGTTATAGAACGAGATTCTCATCTTTTTATTCTTCCCAGCATTTTATTCAACAGCTTTACTCCATTGGTCTGCAGGAAAATTTTGGAAAGATGCTATGCTGACGAACTCAAATTGGAATTGAACCAAGAGTGCCTTAGTAGGAAGAAAAAAAGTCAACCTCAAACCACAACTCACATTGCAGAATGTTCCCAACTTCTTAGCACATTGAAAATCAATAGCCCAGTAGCTATTGCTGCTTGCAAATGAATTTGTTAGGCTGTCATTCTGTAATCTGAGTGCTACAATTAGAAGCAAAGGGAAATCGGGAGAAGGTGAGGGGAAACTCAGAAACTTCTTGTTTTTCATCAAATCTGTTCAATCATACACTCCATCTTTTCTTCTTCTGCAAAAGTGGTGCACGGAATCATCAATCAAGCCTTTTTGCTGACAGAGATTATTACATAAATAGCATCATGTGGCAAATGGTTACTCAGCAAATTCAAAATTTGTTCCAGCTCAACTGATTTAATTACATGGGTATATTTGGATGCTACTATTCCCAGTCAATAGGACCTTACTGCACTTCTAGTCACATGCCATGGGACTACTACTGTATAGTCCACTGGTACAGTACAGTGGTGTACTTATTCATTCTGAATAGTACTTTCATCCCTGAGTAATGACACTGAATTTTATGTTGATAAAAACTTAGATATGATTTGCTATAATGGGCAATAGCCTTTAAATTAAGTAATTTAGTTAGTTATTGTTGATTTAAATGTAAAAAAGATCATATTTTCAATGTCTGATCTGGGTTGTTTTGATGCACAAACTATTCAAGTTTTCTTTGTTCTGTAGTAGAAAGGCAGCCCAATGAGACAGGGCTTTCTCCTCTATCAGTGAAATTGTATGAATAGTCAGAGTTGGAAAAATAACATCGTTCTGGCTTTCTCACCACAGGTCAGTGCCTATAGCTCTGTTTGTACTTTTCTTTGCTGTTGTCCTGAAATAGTTGTATTATGTAGTCCCTGTGAAATGCTAGCTATAAATGATTAAAAAGCATTTTATATATGAGTTGATAAATGTGTTCTGAAATCCTATGAATTTTTCTTGTTATGATTCTACTCCTAGGCTGAAACTCAAAATGCTTTCTAGAGAAAGCAAAGTGTAAGTTTTGCTGTCAACCTGGGACAGCTCTATCTTTAAGAAACAACAACTGCACACAGTGTAAATGTTTGTGTGCTTTCTGTAGGAAGAGATGCACCTGTTGCGTATACGCATCCATGACAGACATGATGATCTTTCCATGCAGTCACAATGGAGACAGAGCTATGCAAGTAAGGGCTTGAACAGCAGTGTTCAGAAAAATAAGCACTGGGTCTGTATTCCCAGGCTTTGTAGGCAATCCCCCCCACCCTCACAAGCACTGCATGTAGATATAAATGCTGCCTATGCTTTCAGTGATGCTTACAGGCAGCATTGTCTTGATGCAGAACATTCCTGCTGAAGAGCCAAGCAGAGCAATACCGCATCATTTAGAGAAGTGCATTGATAAGAAAAAAGAGAACCCACTGGTCAGCAACTCTCACTCTTTCCTTCTTCTAGGGTATGATCTCTAGGGCAATACCCCTGGAACTGCAGTCCAGTGTCCTATTGATGCACCAGCACTGGAAGGTGATAAGGAGAACTATTCTCATAGCCTACACAGTCCAACATGTAGAAAGCGAATTAGTGTCCCAGTGGTAGTGGCCTCCTCATCCCCTACAACATCCAGCAGCAGAACAGCCAACACCCTGAAAAAACTGTCTCCCAGTGAAAGGCTCCAGGGAGCATTCCTCCAGGAGAAAAGAAAGGAGAACACGATGAGGCACAAGGGAAGAACTTCTATTTTCTCATCAAGTCCAATGTAATTTCCCACTGAAAAGATTTATTGCTGATGTAGAACTGCATTAGGAACGTGCATACAGAAACACCTTCTCCACAACGTAACCGGTAAAATTATTTTTTAATACCTGGTAAACATAAGCATACAGACACATACACATTAAACAGGAGATTTTCTGGCATCTTCTCAAGTAATCCTTCTTTTCCATATAAACTGCTGTCACAAAAGGAGGACTCATTTTGCAATTTCTTCTCTTCCTTTTAATTTATCTATGGATTTTTTTTTTTCTTTTCTGATCTTCATCTCCATGTACCCCTGAAGCACTCATCATTTGCAATAACTCTGCTGGGAGAATCATGCTGGATGGCTTTCTGTTCCCTTCCAGCTAGAACATCAAATTGAAGTTTTGTGCCAGGTTCGGTGCCAGTCAATATTCTTTCTATCTAAATAATCAACAGATATGATGCTACAAGTCTGATTTCATCACTTTCAATCCTGGTTACTGTGTAGTGTCAGTCTAATAAAACAAAACAAAGGCTTTTCTCCCTCCACTGGGATGTAGGACCCTTTTACATAATGAAGTGAAACCACTTCTGGAGCTGACAGTAATAAGAGGTAACAGCCTTTCCATGCACTGCCAGCATTGCAGAGACATTAACAGTAAAAACTCCAAATGACTGGGAAATGACAATGCCCATCCTCCTGCAATTCACCCGAATTTATGTACAGTGCTTGGGCTCTGTCTTGACAATTCAAGGTGGTTTCCAAGTAAAGGACAGCTGAAGGCGAACTATTCAGTAGAGCTAGTATTCAGTGATGGGAAATACAGGGAGCATTTCCATTTTTAAAGGAACTCAGAACTAGTTCATAGCCTTTGTTCTAAATGGTCATAAAGACTTCTGGAAGAGATCTGGAAAGAGTAGCAAAATTAGACCCCAAAATTAGCAATGGAGCATTGAATTTCTAATCAGCTGTATCCAGAAATAAGACTGCTGTCAGGCCAAGAGAAGTACAAGAGTGTGTTACAAGTTCTATTCTCAGGATCAGTTGTCACAGAAGACAATGTAAATTAGCCTTCTTACAGGTGAGCTTAGACAGAACGTACCTGCTAGGATCAGGATAAAGAAAACATTAACATGAAGAAGGAGAGTATCCATGCTCATGGGATAGCTCAGGAGTGATTACTTAAATTTCTGTTCTCAGAATAGATCAAGCAGCAGAAGGCAACAAAGACAGCTGAAAACTACAGTCTCTAATTCCTTCTACCACAAGAGCTTAGGCTTTCAAAAATGCAATGAAAATGGCAGAATTGCAGAATGATGCTGATCACAGAGCTGGGAGCCTTATGAACCAAAGACTGGAACAATGTGGATCAGAGGCTTGATTTGTTTGTGTCAGCAGGATTTTGGCTGAGAAAGCTTCTTGTTGGAACGTAGTGAACTATTCAGCTACTTCTTCTAATGCATATCCTTCTGCATAGACACGAGATTTTCCTCACCTGAGAACCTACTGGAGAGCACAGTAATGAATTTCTTCATACTACTAGGCTGGAATTAGTTTCAACACTTGCGTAGCCTGGCTTGAACCTGCTGTGCTTGCACTGAGGTCCTCGTTTAAAAGAAGGATAAAAATGTGTTCAGCTTTGGCTCTGCTATTTTCATACATTCTATGAGACTGATGTGTAAGAACACAATGGAACTGGATGTCACATGAGTTTGTAGGTAAGAATGAAAAATTTAGAGTCATGACATACCTCATAGAGGTCAATCATCACATTCCCATCCAAACCTTGACTACTCTTGACGTTTTCCAATGCCAGGGTGAAATACACCCCTCGGGTGTCAGAGATATACAGATTGTATGTGTCGTTCTGGTTCCACTCTTGAACAGCTGCAAACACCTGACTCTCATCTGTGCTGATAACATGCATGTCCTGAGGAAAGAAAGCAAATGCATGTTACAAGAGGGAGCTCTGCTCTGTCATTCCCAAGGGCATCACGGAAACTGTGGAGAAGCAAAGGATATATTTTAGACTGGAGTTTAATTGAAAACTGTAGACAACATTTCTGTAAGCAGAGAATTCCATCCAGAAATATTTCACAGCAGCACTCTACTGCCAGTTTTCAAAGCAGTAATTAACTGATGAGGTGTTAATTGAACATTCACTTTGGCAACAGAGCGTTATACAGCAGCACTTTGCTTCCCCTACCAAAATTTTAATTAGTACTTGGTTTGAGGTGATTTTTTTGTTTGCTTTATTTATTTATTTATTTTGTGTTTAAGCAATACTACTTGTGATTGTAGAATCACAGTTGTTAATAACACTTTAAAATATGTTTTTTAAAGAAATTAAAAAATGAAGAAAAAAAAACATCAGGAACATCTGCCTCTTGCCTTCTATCTCTCAGAAACCAAGTATGCTTGAGAGCTGACGGGGGATCTAATTGGCAGCCAGTGTTGCTGTTGTTTATTATTACTAATGACTGTGCCATCTATGAGTCAAGGCCCTAGACCACTGTGATAAACTCCTCTCCAGCAATACGACAGAGAGACAACCCTAATTCTCACTAGATGTAAGGAGCAAAACTGTAGTTAGATCACACATGTTATGAGTGATGCTTTATTTTTCTTTATTTGCTCTGTGTTACAGTAGGCAGGAAGTAATGAAATGAGTGCATAATTAAAAAAAAAAAAAAACAACAAACTAATAATCTCTTAAACCTGAACCTCTCTTTCGATGCCTGGAGAAATTATCCAGTGAAAAAAGCCACTGAGAGATAGTTATAATGAAATTCCAAGGCTCTATCTGCCCGGTACAGGAGGGCTGAGTTCCTCATGCCTTACAAATCCATGGAGATAGGACAAGAAATGCAGATTTCTTAGCAGTAGGTGATTCCCTGAAGATTCAGCTCTATGCTTTGGGCAGTTATCCCTAAGCTATTTTGCATCCATGGATCTCAGCCAGTACTTTTGACGTATATGCAAAACTGGGACTCCATCAGAAAATACATTCTTTGGAAGTGGATGCTACTTCTTCCTCTGTTAATATAATAGTCTTTGACAATTTTCTTGCTGATTTGTAGGGGGGGAAAAATAATTGCATATTGAGCCTTATGGTATAAAAACGAAAAAATAATAGAGGGAAAAAATCTGACTTATAAATTTCAAAGTGGATTCACTATAAAGTTAAGATTCAGAAAGGTTGACTCAGATCCAGATCTGTGCAGATGAATGTTCACCTGGTTTACCTGCTTCTTTGTACTGGAGAAAAATGTATCCCAGAAGATGAGCTAGGTTTGTAGAGGAACAGATTGGGTTAAAATCTGAGGCAACCAGAAATGCAAAATAAGTTCCATTGGGTTTGATTGATTGTGGTTGTGAACAGATATTCTCTCTGAGCTCCAGCTGTAATGGTAGAAGTAACTGCCACAGCTGTTTGTCAGAGGTTCCCCATTTCACATTATCATCCTAGTTGATCTTCCGGTAGAGCTACATGAGTAGATGATCACAATGTGCTTCAGGCAGTTTCAGATGGCACAGCTGCAGTTCCAAGCTCAAACTTTCAAATATGTGTTCATACACAAGGACAGATCTCTCTACTTAAAGGTGAAAAGATATTCTAATGAACATCAGGGAAAATCAAAGGCAATTTCACATAAGTTTAAGAAGCAAATAGTTAATCCATTCAGTACATTCTTCCTGAGTTTTGATCAGAACATGCTATAATATCAGAGTCTAAGATCATGGGCTCAAGGAATTTAAGCCTAGACAAACAAAGACTGAGAAAGAAATGGTATAATATATGTAGTGCATGTACAAAGGAAACAAGTGTTCCAACTGATTGCTTTTGTGGATCAGTCAACTACTTAACACGGACTTGTCCAACAGACTCTGGTATAATGTAATGGCTTGATTGAAGGGATTCAATACATAGGAATCCAACACATCTTTGAACAACGTCAGGGATTTGTTAGTTTTCACATTGGTAAAAATAAAAAAGGAAATCAGCATACTGATACAGTTTTATTATCTGTCCTTTTTGACTTTCCAAAGACAAAGTAAGAGCATGATTTTGTGCATGCATTTGATCAGTTACTCAAATGACTAAAGGCCAGGGCTCTTTGAATCACCAAACATGCTCCAGTTGTCCTTTTTTGCACTTGGTCAGGGAACTTTTCTTCCTGGCAATTTAATTAGCAGGAATGTGTATTGCCTGTTTTATCCCATCAATTATTTCATTTGTCAGTTGTTGTTAAGGTTTGTATTTCATGACTTTCTTGTGGTTTGTGGTTTGGTACCACAAACACCTACCCCATCAGTATTTAGCCTAGCACCAGATTAAGGGACAAGCCTTTTTTAAAGAGAAATTGCTTGGCTCAATTCTGTATTCAGAGATGCCTGCCCAGTAGATTGACCTAAAATTGAGTGAATTTGAGCACTGTTTCTACACATTCAAGGTGACTATCATGAGTGACAATACAGAGTCTATGACAGACACCAACCTCACTGCAGAAATTAACAGATTTCAGTAAATACCATTCACAGGGTTTACACAACCTCATGTACAAGTTAGACATATGCCTGTACTGGAAACAGTTTCAGGTTCATTCAGGCTTCTAATAGAATTGGTTACCAGAATATAAATTACAACAGCAAGAAAATTATAGATTTAATTTGTTATAGCCCATTCCTGCCTGAATAATGGTATCACCTGCCAAAACTGCCTGCCATCACATCCCTCCAGATTAGGAGTAACATACAGAGGCAAAAAGTTTGACATTTCTATCTTCAATTCCAGTAGCGACTTAGTACTGTTTACCATACTTGGCCCCACTTTCTTAGCTGAAGGAGATAAAAGAGAATTTAGGCATAAAAGAAGCTGTTTGTTTCAATGCCTTTGAATAATATAGTGCTTTGTGCATTTTTAATAAAAGCAGCTATCTTGCTTTGATACCAAACTACCAGACAACCACAGATCCACTGTAGCTCCCTCCAAGCCAAAAAGGGTTTTTCAGTCTTTGAAGACATTCCCAGTTTCTGACAAAGTGTCTTATCTCCTTAAATATCTGCTTTTTTCCTTGGGTCAAATAGCATGAACATATTGCTCCTATTCCTACTCTCTGAGAACACATGGAAATGTAATCACAGTATTTTTTCTTGGTTCTCCAGACTTTTCATTGAGTTGGACAATTGGAGAAATAAGTGTACTTGCTCAAAGCAAGCAGTCTTGCTACAGACAGTCTGAATCAACTGTAAATTATTTTAATTTAGGTATTACAGTATCCATCCTAAAAATCCAATTCATTTGCTAAGGACTACTTGATATTACACCTGCTTAAACTCTATCTAAACTGACAGAGTAATTCTTTTCCACTTGCACACAAAGTTTCAAACTGCCTTAGAGTAATCTTATCTTAGAGTAAGTTATCTTCAAACATGCCTGAAAATTTTGTGGCAGCCAGGATTTCAGGTCTCACAAAAAATCCAAAGTTTGTCTGGGACTGTAGAAAGAAGTATACTGGGTTTCAATCTACAAATCTATGTATCTTCTAAAAAAAAAAAAAAAAAAAAAAAAAGTATTTTTCTTTGGCTGAAACAATTTACTGAAGTCACATTTCATAGTCAGTTCTCCTGTGGCACAGCCAAAAAGAGATCATGACTTCCGATAGTGTCCCCAGAATCCTAAGATCTTGGGTTTTGAGGCCATTCAAGCAAAGCAGAACAGCAGAGTATACAAGGTATGGCACTGAAAACAATGTGTTTGAGCTGCTATCTGGTTATATGATGAAAGTTACCCACTCAGTGCACTCTAAACAGGTCTGTTGGAGTGAGGAATCAAAGACAGCCAGCTGTGACAATAGCCAAATGATCCCCTTGAATATTTGCATTTACAAATAGTGACGTACTTTCAACTTCCAGGAACGAGCTGGCTGAGCACTTTCTTTTTTCTCTTTTTGCATTCCCAAAAATTAACCGGGGATTATCATTTTTCTGCAGATGCTAGATGTTACACATAGTTCACAAAGTAATTTTCTAACTTTGAACTTAGATTTCATTTAAGCCAGCCTATAATAAGAATGAAAAGAGTTTTTTAAAAAGATATTTTTCTCTGTTAAGAAACTGTTAGGACTCCAGCTGCAAAAAGGTGATTTTTCCAAAATAGAGCCAACATTTTATAATAGTCTTTTTAAAGAAATCCAGCTTCAGAAGGCAGCAATAGCCTTTCAAGCTCCAGTGCTAATTCACCATTGTTCTTAATTAGGGAGGATATGGAGCAGACACACAAAGCCATCCCTTTTCTTGATTCCCATTAAAATCTGCTAATGAGGCAAATCAGAAAAAAAAAAAAAGAAAAAAGAAAAAAAAACAAAAGAATCACACATCACGGGATTTTACATCCCTGCCCTGACCCCTAGAAAAGGAAAGAGAAAAGGAAGGGGAAAAGAAGGAAGGGGGGGGGGGGGAAGGAGTTCCTCCAAAATTCATTTGACTAACCATAAAGTAATTATAATTGACATAGGCTGCGGTAATCTGTCTGTATTTCATGCTGATGTTCTTGACAAGGCAACACGGTGAACTTGAGTCTTTCTTGCTTGCAAATTCTCTTCTAATCAATGATGCTTTCACTCACTGCATATCATCTTGTTGTTACTTGTATTGTTTTCAATTATTTCTGAACAAATAGAAAATCTGTAGGTACATATGGGCATTCCAGCAACAACTTACCTTGGGCAAGGAGTACTTTGGCAGCTTTATCGGTGTAAATGCATTCCTCCTATAAGAAACATAATAATGCGGTCTTCCACCTGATGTCACCTACAAGAAAAGCAGCAAATTTACCTTCAGCATTATTTGAAATGTTTTTTTAATTAATGGTGAAAACATCAAGCAAAACCTCCTAAGGCAAACATCACAGAGTTCATGGCAGTGGTTAAAAGCTGCAGTCATGTTATGGGTACTGAATAACCGCTGAGAGCGGCTGAAAAAGAGAGAGTAAGAGAAATGCTATTTTCTGCAAAGAGAAGCAAGGGCTAGAATTTCATCTGAAAGTCTGGGGAAGGTGAAGCCTTGGCTTCACTTAGGCCATTATGTTCTCTGCTGATTCCTGCTCTTCTCTCAACACAAAACAACCTGTTCTTTGTTATTTGCATAGCTGCTACGTGAATTATTGGTTGGAGCAGCTGATTGGCAGACATGATGCTTGATTTCCATTTCTGTCTTCACATTTAAGTGCCTAAATAGCAAGACTGGGTTAAAGCAGCATGTGGTTTCATTTTCCACCACCTATTAATGAGGGGTTAAAAAAACAGCTGACGATGTTAGTTACTGAAGCATAATCAATGTTTGTAAAGTGCTTTGAAATCCATGGATGAACGATACTGAAGAACAAATATTCCAAGGGACTCTCCACGCAGAACTGTGCTTTAATTGCCTGCTACCTAGGCTTATCAAGCTGGTTTTTTTTCATAGTGTTTTAAAGCACACTGCAGTAGTTTAAAATGGAAGAGCCACAGAGGCTAAGATCATACCAGATTAAGTAAAAATAAGAACTACTTATTTTAAAGCTCTTCACCTTTTTTTTTTTTTTTTTTTTTTTTTTTTTTTTTTTTTAAGGAATTAATCAAAAGTTAGGGGAAGGAAGGCTAGAAGCACTGTTTATGAGCAAGTGTGTGCTTCTAAAAAAGACAGTGCTACAGAAAAATGAGCCCACTTTTCCTTATTCTCATGCTTTAGAAACAATTATTCTCATTGCAAATGGCTTGGTTGCCAAAAAGCCAGATGGAGATCAAGGTAGGGAAGGCTGGGGAGGGCTTTCAGGCATTCCTTTATTCTCCCAGCCTCTTCACTGTCTGGTGTGAGGTTATTCCTCCTCTGAAGAATAGTGTCTGCAGTACGTCAAAATCCAACATCAGTCGCAGCATTTCATTTAGCAGTTCTGTGCTTTATTCCTTACAGATACATCCCGTATATAACCACTTGAAGATTGCTATTTTACACTTACCAGTTAACTGTGAATTCACCAACAATTAGGATCAAAGAAGAGATTGTTTCCAAGAATTAAAATATTTTTATTTTGTATTTGTAAGTGTCAACCATTACTGACTGGCAAATATTATCTCTTTGACCTGTTAACGTTGGGCAAAGTCCAACAGAGCATTAGAGAGAAGGTTGTAAGTGATTGCCTGTCCTCATTCTCCTTCCTCTACCATGAAGTCAGCACTGAAGTGACACAAAGAAATTTTACAGCTCTAGGAAAACTGCACAACAGTTTATAGACAGAAAGTTGAAAGCACCAAGGTACAAAGGCTGTCAGAATTCAGATGATTTCAAATGGCTTCAGATGGGACAAAAGAATTAACTTCTGTTTAGCGTGTAATAAAATCAGGTCAGTACAGAGAAGACATGAAAAGAGCAAAAACCAAGGAGTCAGTGACGAAGCAATGAATAATTTCAGATAGAAAGAGAAACTTCCCAGCTCCTGTTTCAGTCATGTCACATACACACACATACAGCCATTCGGAAATTAGAGAGCAAGTCTGAACAGTGATGCATGCCCCTGTTTTCCTTACCTCATAAACATTTTATTTACACCTCAGACACATAAAGGCACAAAAGCTATTCTGGAACGTATGTTCCAGATCTATTTGTGGATGATTTAGATGGCTGTTTATGATTGAGTTCATTAACTGAAGGTAATTAGCAATCGACTAATTCAATTTAAAATATCAATCCTTTCTCTTCCCTCCACCCCCAAGTATGACAGAATATTAACAGTCTGGAAAACCAGTTTAGTCCTAATGATTTCCAGTTCACCTCCACACTCTCTGCAATTCTGTTATTATTTTTTGTCCTTTTCCACTGTTATTAAATGGACCCTGGCAGCAGACTAATGAAATGTACAGCAGTTCAGATCTGTTCTCCAGCTCTCACCTGAAAAACAGCTTGGCTAAGTATGTCTCATCTTCAGCCTTTTTTGTATAATCACAACTGAAGCATAACAATAAAGCCTGATTACTCCTTCTGTGGTTCTTCCCCTGACTCCCTCCTTCTCTTTTCTGTTTCTCTCTTGTGCTTTAAAAAAGTTTGCTCTACTGCCCTTGCAATAGAAGATGACTGACATGTCACTTCAAGCTGGGAGGTGAGAACACTAATCCGAGAGTGCTGATGAGACTGCAGGAGAGGCATAGAGGATTACTCCAGTACCCACGGTGGATGCTACAGGCAGGAACTCTAAGACCTTCCACTGACAAGATACTAGAGGTAGAAAAACTCTATTAGCATTGTAATGAGCTGCTACAATCCACCCAGTGCCCTTGCTATGGATCTAGTCTTGTCAGATTAGTTGGGGGTTAATACATACGCACATGTATGCAGAGGGAGGTAGGAGAAAATAACAAAATATAAAATAACAGAATAAATAAGAGGTTGCTCCACACCTGAACGAAGACATAGTCATCCTGGACGATCAGGGAGTTATGGTCAATGTAGCCTGGAAAAGGTTTGTTTTGTGAGGCTTCACTGCAGTTCTGCATCTTACAGGTGATGTACTGGGCATCTGAAATGAGAAGATAAAACCAAGACACGTGAAGTCGTAAGCACAGTTTCCTCCTAATGTCGAAAAACTACTTGTTAAGCTTGCATTTTTTTGCTTTCCAGTCACATACGACGTAAAGCGATACCATCCATTCAACACAACATAACACTTTTCCCCTACTCCCTTAATAAATCCATCTTTCATTGCTCTCCTTTAAGTTCCTTCCTTCCCCACCTGGATCAGTTTCCCGTTATTTCTTTCATCACACCCTAAATAAGACATCAGAGCTAGATGACAATGATGTGGCATTTTTACCATAGGGCACAGCAGTTTCTCCAGTCACATCTAAGTTTATTTAGAAAACAGTCAAGACCAGAGTATACACAAGTACGAGCACATTTGCAGAGGACACCTGCCCCATACTGTCACCACTGATTGAGAAGCCTTTTCCTGGCACAATTCTGTACTTCCTACAGCCCTTAAACTCTGCAGAGTAGAGCAAAACATCACCTGCTTCAGAGATTTTACCTATTTCTTGGTTAACAATATAGGTAAATGCACTCTGGCAGACCAAGGCAATCATTCCACTCCATTCCACTCTCTTGAAATTGGAGGTCTGAACAGTTGTTTGTTTCATAGTAAATGGATTAAATGCAGCCCTAAAGCTATCTCATCCATGATTACTATTTGGGACTTCCTCATCTTCTCTTCTGGTGCACTGCAGAGTGCTCATCTCATAATCCATCACCTGAAGAAAAGGAATTTTAATTTCTTCATGGTGGTAATTTATCCCAGAATACAGAACCATATTCTCTGAATTCAATTTAGGCTCTTTCAGATCAATTAAGAAGTTGCACTTTCTTTAAGGACAGAACTGATTTACAGGAAGAAGGATTTTGGCATTTTAGCATTAGCACTGAAATGATAGAAACACTGCATGGCATTTAATCTTGGAACTACTTCTAATCTTTTTCCTTGTTGAAGCAGCACAGCCCCTTGTTTGATGTAATTACAGCCTTCTGATCAGAGAAGCAGCACTTTCAGTGGTAAAAGAAACGGGTGGATTTTTACTATCTCATATTTAATCTTGTTTTTTAATTAAAATCTATCATTTGACATTTTTTTTCCTTGTTTCTAAGGGCTGTTGACTTCTGCTTAGAAATTTCTATTCTGAAATAGAAATGCAGGGTAACGAACCTTCAGGAAACTTTGATGAGGAATGATTTTACCCCATTTGCAGAGTTTTTGATATATATAAATTGCTGAGTGTTATTAGTCACTGCAGTTTATAACATTTTATGCTTTTGCAGCTCACTGCAAAACATTAATTAACATAGCCCAGACAGCATTATCGAAGTGCATTTCCCTTTGCAAGGACATGTTTTTTTCCACATTAGCCACGAGAGGGCAGGAAGACTCAGAAGTGTCAGTCTGCTCATTGCAGCAAACCAGCAAAGTTCCCTCTTCAGAAGTGCTCGGTCCTCTGTCCCCCCACTGTGAGCAAGAAGGGGACTGATGGAGCTTAACCACCACCCTACAGTGCTGTGTGGTGCCTCTACCAGTCAGAAGACAGAACGGGCATCTCAGAACAGACTGAAACACAACCAATTCCCACTTCTCCTGTTAACTGAATCCATTTTATCACAAAGGACAGTCCTTCACAGCTACCGCACATTCTAAGATCGGACTTCTGTTTCCCACCTTGTCTCTACTTTTCATAATACACCACCATTGCTTTCTTCTACAGGCACGCTATCCCTCTCAAAACATTAAAAGCAGTGTCATCTTGCATCCCATGCCAATGAGTTACCTGTCCTGCAAGCACACGGAGGTAGCAAGATGTGTGCTGCTGGGAGAGGCCATCAAAGAAGATTAAAGAATCTCCTCTCCCAGAGATTTTAAAGAGCAGGACAGGCTGACATCTGTTAGAGGTGACTGAGGCTTTTTCAATCCTGTATTAATGGAAGAATTGGGACTGTGTCTATTTCTGCTGGGATCACCTGAGTCCGTGCAGCAGCAATTGTACCATTGATGAAGATTTACTAAGGCAATTCCTGTGAACTTTTACAGTGCAATTCTCCATGGCTTCAATTCTAAAATGCCAGTAATAACTACTAAAGGGCAGAGCTCTGAAATTGCTTAAACTAATCTCCCAAACAGCCAAACCATGAGATGTGCACACCAAGAATATCCCCCTCTGCTACGGGGAAGCAGAAAGAAAGGTGTCTTGCAGTGTTTGGATCCCTCATTTTTCCTAAGGGAATCTTTGTTGTGCTCACATTAACTCAAGGATTTTGTTTCGATGTCTGATTCTCATGGACATTTTATGTGATTCCATTGGCAGAGCTTTGTAATTTAGCATTAATTAATGTCAATTAATGTATTCAGTTGCTAAGCTGTGGAATTAATTTCATTAGTTTTCCCGCACAGATGTTTTCCCTGCCATAGGTAATTAGGACATTATGCTTTTCATTTCCAGAACCCTCACCTCCAACAACAGCTGCTGTTTTTAATATACAACAACAGAGCCACACTGTGCCTGAAGAGAAGAATATAACAAGTCCTAGCTCTTATCCTCCCCCGACACTTTGATTTAGACAGTTTTAGACACCTAGAGTAAGATTCCTCTCTGGAAATGGCAACTATTGCTAAAGAGGCTGCAAAAACACAGTACACAAGAATGGAGGAGATGTCTTGTAAGGGAAACCTCTGACAAAATTAATCTGTATCAGTGGTGAAACATGCTAACATGCAGTAGGAACTGAGAGCCAGAGGGTCCCTGTGCCATGAGTTGTTTCAGTCTTTTCTGTTTAGCTCAAGCTCCATGCTAATATGTTCTCAAGGGAAGTATATTCCAGAAACACGTTCTTGGCTTAGCTGGTGGAGATGGAAGGTTGTTGGTGGCTACTGGAGGTTGGCAAGCCTCTACAAGAATACAAAGAGGAGTATCAAGTTCCTTCATGAAGCAGAGCAAGACTTTCTTCAGGACACTTTGTTCCAGAATGTTATTTTAGATGACAGCTCAAGACTTATCATTCTCTTCTATCCAATCTAAGCTTGTATGGACGTTTTTGGGAAACTCTGATCACAAGGATAGTCAGAGGAAGAATTCACTGTACTACAGCAAACACATTCCTCCTGCTTTTTATTTTCTTTTCTAATTAACTGAGGAATACATGCTATTCTCTACAATCAAATCCACTAATGACCGCTCAGGAGTTTATGTGAAGAGCATCCACGCAATAAAGGACTCATTTGTCTTCCAGACTTACTATGTACTACACCTTATTCATTACTGAGTGACAAATATTATTGATAGTTTCTGCTTTTGAAGGATGACTGACATCCTTTAACTAATAAACCATAAGAACACGGTAATAACATATCTCACTGAAGACCCAGGCCTGTAACCTATCTTCAGTGGTGACTAATAAGAGAAACCTTGAAAAGGTTATAAGAATCTGTCCACATGCTTTGCATTTAAGGCAAACCTTCAGCATCCACAACCTTCAATGGGAATAAATACCACTATTTACCTGTTCTCTCATACTATAATGTTCCCACCCCCTTTTGCTGATGAAACACACAGAATGACTGTTCTTCATCTATTCCCATCTGGTCTGAATGTTGATTTGTGAAACATTTATGATATGGGGATACATTCACAATTCTCCAGGTCTCAGCAATTGCAAAGCAATTATCAGTAATGAAGATGAAATGGTCCAGTCCATTTACTAAATGGCTCACAAATCTGATTTTGTCCTACTACTCCCTTTTCTTCCCTGCAAGTCAGAGTCAAGAGTCTTTCTTTGAATGGGTAAGTATATCTTTTGCCTTTTCTATCATGAGGATACAATTAGAGAAACAAACACATTTCATTCTCCAAGACAAATACTAATCATCAGCTGTGGTGGGAAAAATAAAATAAAATCATTACGCATGGTTTAGGGGACTGAGAATTAATTCACCATCTCAGCTATATTAGAAAAGGCCTGTCAAACTAGGTTGCCAATTTTTTTTCCCCACTACAGGCCTTATTTTACTCTTCCTTGCAATGTGCTGTGAAAACATAAATTGAAGTCCTAGCACGGTTTTGTGATTCAGATACCACTGGCAAGATGCTCAGTCACTGCTGATCAGCAAGCAGAGCATGCCAGCTGACCCCAGGTGAGGTCTTAGTTTTGCCTGTACTCACAGCAGTGCCTAAATTAGCTTTTATTAAGAAAAGCTGCTATGTACATGAGAAAAGCAAAGGAAATATAACTTCTGAAATATCAGAAACTCTAAATTTTTGCCAGAACATTAGGAACATATGCTATATATAATATAAAATTAAAAACTTGATACTCCTAATAATTTGAAATTCATCTACATAAGCAAACGTGAGTCTCATAAATTAACACTTGTTAATTTTCCATGGAAAACCTTAGACATCCTTTAAGCCAGCTTTGCCTTTCTCCGGAGGGAGCCAATGGGTACACAGTTAATCTCTAAATGCCTTGTAGAAATCCACCTTTCAAATTCTCACCAACAGTCTGGATTTCTTGATAGATATCACCCAGAAAAAATTACATTCTCATATCAATTAGCCTGAATCAGGCCTTACTGAGATAACTCTCCCTAATTCAAAACAGATATAACCATGAATTAAGGATACTTCTGTGCTGTTCTTCAAAAACAAACAAGCAAAAGGAGAAATAAAAAGTGTAGAATCTGTATACCATTAAGATTGTACACCTCCTGAAAGCATTCAAATTGCATTTGAATAAATATGGATTTAACTTTCACCAGTTACTCTGGCTGCTGACTATGGCAGTGAATACAACAAAGAGAAGCTTATCATGTTGTTAAGAGCTGTGGGGGATTAAATGTCTTACTGGGGTGGTGGCCTGAAACAAGGGAAAAAAATCACAATTCCTGCTAACTTTGACAGCATGGTCTGATCCTGTTCCAGAATCAAAGCAGAACACCAGAGACACCCAAGCATACAAATGGAAATGTGAGATAAGGTTCATTGAAACTTCTTCCAACCGAAAAAAAAAAAAAAATCAGGTTTTCTTACTGTACTTTCAAGCCCAGCTTGACTAGAATCGAGCCTGAAGCCTTCAAAAAATTAACAGAATCATCCCTTCTTAACTCAGACATCTGAAGAGATAAAAAGTTATCTGGTGCATTGCAAGATTTATACAACAGGTTTAAAAACATAAATGGCAATGAGTAGCCCTGCTAATCTGCCTCCATCAGTAAAACTAATCATACAGTCTGTACTCAGTTTGTTTAGTACCTAGTTTGATGAGATAATGTGTTCAGGATGAGCCCACATTTTTCTGGATAGTGAGAAAGAAGAAAATAAAGGAGAATGGTGCAGGTACAACACTGCTAGCCAGATCCTCATCAAGTGTAAATCAACTTGCCACTAAAGTTACTCTGATTTATGCCTGCTAAGAGACTCCTTTTTTGGCTCTTGTAAACCTTTTACATTATGTACATAAATACAATAAATAAAATGCACAGACAAGCTGTAATCAGAGAGCAGAGTTAGAGAGTTATTGATATTCTAGTAGGGAAAACCCAATGCTAAGGTTGCTGTTGATAGATGTTCTCAGACAACCCTCTAACAAGAAGATGGGCTTACACCATACTCTGCTGACATTTTCTCATCTACAGCTGTTGTTGTACCACTCAGCTTCTGCTGGAAAATGTGCCAGAACAAGCATAAGGCTGTTTTCCTATTTGAACTTGAGTAAACAGTTTTTTGTTCAGCCGTTATATCACTACTGATTTAGTACTGCAAGGCTCTAGTATACAAGAAAGGTGAATACATGAAATCTGTCATAGTAACTAGAGTAATTGACCATGTTCATACTCTCTCAGCCTGCTTCAAAGTCCTCTGACCTGCAGTGCTAACAAATGTCTTCTGGCAAAAAACGCAGTGATATGTTCCAAGGTTACTGCTTCAAACTGCCCACTGTAGTCCCCTGTCAGTGCTTTCTAGAAGAACTGACAAAACAGAGCATGCACTTACAGAATATCAAACATCTTATACTTCTGATGAGCTGGGAACCTCTTGACTCATGAGCAGAAATTTCAGCCCAATGGCTGGTTTGCAAGGGAGGTCACCAACAGCTGAAGTTTGGAAGCCACAGCCAGATTTATATTAGCAGTTCTGTTGTTGACTAAATAGAGAAAATTTAAGTTGTTCTGCCTCCCAACTAAACCAAAATAAGTGCACTCGGATCAGTCACTTGAGCTTGGCTGATGAGCAATAACTTCAGTAACGTGCCTGACTCCTTATCACAGACAGTTTCATCTACCTATGTTTTAGTTTCCACCTTAAGATCTATACTAACCGTACTAATTTGGTAAGCAGTCAAGGAATCTTTTGTGGAATTGTGCTATTGCTGTGCAAAATGTTCTTTACTGGAGGCTAAGAACTCAAATAACACTTTTCAAGGTATTTGCAGTGTGGCACCTTCTCTGCAAAGTGTGAGACAAACGTCCCTCCAAAGCATCATCGGGATATAGCTCCTTAAACACTGATTAGAGTGGTTTGTCTCAATGACCTCAAATTCCGAAAGCCTTTGTAACAGCAATTTTTTTTCTGCTGAATAAGATGCTGTCCTATTAGAATGTTTCATTCTCATTTAACTTGTCATGAGAAACAGAAAATTTCATGTCCCCAGCCTTGCCACTGTGTTCAGGTAAGTGAAGCTGAGAGGAGAAATAATAACAGAGAACACAAATGATAAAAAAAAACAGAGATAATAAATTCTTTCACTTTTACTAATTTTACATATCCCAAAATGGAAAGAACTTTAAAACTTTATGATTTCTATCATAACTGTTTCTTTTCAAAATTCATCTTCCAAAAAAATTCTCTTTCATGCTGAATTTCAATGAGTTAAAAAACTGATTACTTACAGTTACTTTTTCTGACAGTTTCTAAGTTTCCAATGAGAAACACACATTTTAAGTAACACCATTGAATTTGAGGGTACAGTTCAGGGGAGAATTTGATCCTCTTTTAAAGGAATTAACTGACTGCATCATTAACACTAACATATTGGAAATGGCACAAACCTGCTTGTTATGTTGCAATAAAGTTGCTACTACAGAGGAAACAATATGAAATGACAATGACAGGGTTCATGGCAGTCAGGCTTCTGTTGTGATGCCTGAGGCAGTCCAGTGCTGTGGAAAAGAAATCCATGGAGAAAGGTCTGCAAAGGCAGGGGAGCTGAAAGAGAAAGCTTGAGGAAGCATGAGTAAGAGGAGGAAAGGACAGCTGGTGGCTTGAGGTGCCGGAGAGAATTCATAGCCAATCAGAAGAACAACCTGGCATTGCAGGTAAAGGTAGTTGCTGGAATGGAGAAAAGCACTTTGAGAGGCAAAGCAAAGAGGGAGAACAGCTGATGAAAGTGAAGGACAATGACAGTAGTAACAGTGAATAATACATTTAGGTTGGTAAAAGGCTTCTAATGCAAGAGAAATGAGGTGTTTTCAAAGGTAGTACCTAAGGCAGAGTATCCCTGGTCAACTGAAATGGTTGCTATGTTCAAGGAGATACTACAATGATTACTGCATGAAACAAGTAGATAGACTCTGTGACACTGGAATCTCTCTTTTATAAACAAAAATCACATAGGAAAAAAAAGAATTCTATTTCAATTACTTTTTATCACACATTCCTCTTTACTATATTCTCAGCTCTTTTCACAGGCTCTTAATCCCACCTTTTTACCCTGCTGGAAAGACTTCTCTTCTGACAGACATGCCTTAGACGAGTGAACCACTAAAAACTCAGATCTCCATCATGATGTATTTACAAGCATTTAAGGGCAGTTCAGAATACCAGTCTTTGGAAGATGAAGTACTTACGACCATCCACTGTCTTTGCCTCCAGGTGCACAAGATCTGGCTCTCTACTGGACACCATCATAGACCTGCAAGAGGCATATTGATTAAAATATGTTAAAACAAATACCTTGGGTGATGTCTGAGACATTTATTTCACATGATTCTGTTCAGCTGGATCCAAACTCACACTCACAATTAAAGCTGTTCATTTTTAAACAATTTTGGAGTTTCAGCTAAAATAAACTTGAGAATTTGAAAAACATTCAACTCTTCAGTGAATTGATACCATTACACTTATGAGTACTTCATTTCTTGAGTTCTTTATTTCTTTATTTTCAATTCTATTCCCCATTTAGAGACTTGTTTCTCTTTGCATTGTCATCTGACCTTCTGATGCATCCTCTGGTTTGTTTGGTAGGTTATATTTCATCTCAGGGTGAGATACAGCATACTTGGATTGATGTGATAATAGTGTTTGCCAGCATACTAATTATAGCTGTTCCTTTATATTGGACATTTTACGCACACTTGCTTAATTGACACTCTTAATGATCAATATTCACATTCATTAATTAAGAAATCTTAAAAAACTCATTTCATTCATAAAAAACACATTTTATCACTTCTGATCTAACAAAAACAGTGTTCCATTAAAAAAAAGAAATGTTAGATTGGCTCATAAAGTGACTGTTCGTTCACTCTGAACTAACAAGAAACAACAAAGACATTGAGCAAATAAGGAGATTCTGAACTCACGCTTTGCTTTCTTTATCAAGGTTCTTCTCAACCAGCACCACTGACCTTGACAACTTGCTGGTAGATGTACAAATTATATAGTCCAAATGGCCACTACTTTGATGCACAGCCAGAATTTTTGCATTACTGGCTGCAAGTATGTAACATTTCCATCATAAAGTACCCTCAGCAGCAACTCTGAAAATCAGTCTTGTATCTGGTCTTGTCCCTGTCGGCCAAGGGATCATCCTAGATTAAGGCTAAGGGTTCAACGGTCAGTTCCATGTTAGCTGCTTGACCCCCAAGCTAATAGATGCATGCGGGAAGAGAAAGATTCATTTCCATTGATAGACAAATTAGGTGCTGCTCTGTTCAAAGCCTCATTATTTTTCAGGAAATCAAAAGTGAAATTCAAACAGTGATTTAAACCTTAATTCAGTTCCCACTGACTGCAATCAGAGGCAGCTCCAGCCCTTAATCATCATGCACATTAACCAATAACCATTATAAAAATGTTAACAGTAACAAGAGTATTTGTGTCCTGATTAATCCCTAGCTTCACTGGCAAAACGTGTAACAATTCTTTAGCTAGAAAAGCTTTGGATTTTATTTTGTTCGGGTACTGGAAAGATTCAGAAAAGTCTCTGAGCCAGCAAGGATTTCACCTTGTTTTTATTTTCAAAAGCCCTTATGGCAAGGTCTTCTTCTCCTAAGCATTCAATCTATATTTAAAATCCCTACTTCTTGATGACTGACACAAGGTGGGTGGGAAAGGAGTACATTCCTAGGGTATTTTTCCTTTACCTGCCATCATCAGAGAATTAGGGTCAAAACGCTAGGACTGTTATTTACAAATTCAGTTCAGGATGGATAGATGCAGGTGAAAAACAGCCCTAAAAATGCATAAGGATTAAGCTTATAATTTGGCTTATCTCCTTTTTATCCTTGCTTATTTATTAGGTTTTAAGCACATCTGGAACTGGGCTATTCCAGAAAATACTGTTCAGCACTCCTCCTCCTGACCCAACAAAGCCCCAGTGGGGATTGAGCTCTTCAAAAAAGAAAGGATTGTATTTCACGGACTTGAATACTTTGTCTCTTTGGGGACGTGCAACAATGATATTCATTCAGCAAAAACCTTGTTGCCCTGATTAAACCCTGTGAGCCTACAGTCAGGTGCTTTAAGAGTTTCCTCCTCTTTTCTGACCCCAAGAAACACCTCTATTGCATCTTTTATTGTGAAGACAGCAAAAAAAAATGAATAAGATATGTTGCACTGACAGATGGAAAGTGATTGTCATTGCTGTTTCCACTTCTGAAATGAGCCATAATTTACATCAAACTCTTAAATGTCTTAACGGTAGAATATAAATATCTAAAACCACCCAGCCCAGAAAGTTAAAAGCGTTAGTGACCTGCATACTACTTCACCTCATGCTAGGACAGCCAGAATTATGATTGCAGAAGCTTCAGCTTCAGGCAGAATTAAGTCATCAATTATCCCAAGGATGGACAGGACAAGGATGGCTAAAATATGACTCATGATAAACATTATTTTTTACTCAAGGGCTTCAATTTTTAATTTTGATGTTGCCTAGCTCCCTACAAATCAGAAGTGGAATGAGAGACTAAGAAGAAAGCCATGGCCCAGGGAAGCTACGGCAGTTTCTTAAGTCAAACAAGACGTGAGGTGGAGATAAGAATTATATCAAGGTCTCCTTACCTGTTACCTGACAGAATACACACTCCATTGCTTTGATATAACTGGCCTAATTTACTTGTGGCAGCATAAGGTCACGCAGTCTGACCTATGCATGATAACATGGGCCTGACAATAATGATAGCAAAGTATAATCAGTTGCAAAGGATAGGTGAATTACAAATACATATCTTCTCAAGTCAGTGTTAGCTGTACACAGTTGGCATCACATCTAGATTGTGCTGAGAGACTATTGCTCAGAAAACTGTAAATGTCACTTTTTCTCATATCATGCTGTCTTATTCCATGGTAGTTCTACGATATTTCTCTATATATCCCTTTATTCTACCTGAAAAATCACTTCAAGTAATATGCACTGTACCCTGTTATACTGTACAGATCTCTGAGCTAGTCACACTCAAATATTTTTGTAGGCAGTGAGGAAAAAGAGGCAGTTTTGCATAGTGGTTCATCTGAACTGTCTTATGAGTTCATTTCACAATAAGACAAACTATCTCTGAATGGATTGTTTCTTACTATTGAATATAACATGTCTGGATACCTACACTACAGACATCCACATGATCAAATAAGTGTCTCAGAAAAGATGGTGTGGCAGACCTGGAGAATGTTTATTAACTAAATTTTAAAAATTGAATTGGAGTAGCATGGGCTGTAAGTAAAGGGAACAGACAAAAGGGATCCTTGGTAGGTGAGAACAACAGACTTCTAAAAGCCTGCGTATCATTAAGTAATGGTGTTAAGCCCATGATATAGGTATGAAATACAATGAATAAACTTAATTTATTATAAGGAAATTCCAGCCCTGATTGATGACTGGATATGAAAATTCTTCTACCAAAAATCACATGATCAATAAATACAAACTTATACATGGAAAAAGAGAACTACACGCCCTAGATAACTCCAAAGCCTCAAAGTTGGAGTCTATAACTTGAGGTGAGTGCCCATTCTACTTCAGTATCTTTTGTCAGTACAACCAAATCAACACACATTTCACTAATTAAAGAAGGAAGAGAAAAGTGCTGTGGATTTAACAGCCTACAAAACAAACACGCTGCAAAGGACATGGATACAGGTGAGCAACACTCTACAATCAATCAGTTACTAATTTCCTTTCATATATTTCTCTGAAAATAAACAGCACAAACCTTGCCATGCCCTGTTCTGAGCATCTGCTTTTGTAGCTATGCTGGTAACACTTTGTTCTTCTTCAATTCTGTCCTTTTCTTTCAGCATCCATTCTCAGAGACCTATCAATCACACATACAGCCACAAACTTTTCTTCTCTTTTATTTATGCTTTCATTTCATGATAAAATAATGGCATGCCCCTTGCTCATTCCTTTAATCCTCCCCGAAACTTCAGAATACCAGGGATATGCTAGCAACACCTTCTGCTGAGCAGTATCTATTGTATTTTTCCAATTATCTTTTTTAGTGGTTTGTTGGTATAACTGTCTGGATGTTTTGGGGAGGGCAGAAAAAGAGAAAAAAAAGAGAAAAAGAGAGAAGATTTAAAAGCCAAAAGGAATGTAAGTTGCCCCATTGTCTTTACAAAAGATGCTCACATTATGCATCATGTAATGCTCCCCCAGTCCTATTACAAAGTTGCTTCCTAAAATTTTAATTCCCTTCATGCTTGCTAAGTAGCCATCTACTCTTGAGAGCTTCACAGATCAATACCAGTGCTTGTAGCACTGAATGCAGATTCTACATCCAACCATGAGAAGCAGCACAAGGAGAAGACCCAGAATCATCTTCTGATTTAGAAAAAGACTGAAAATAAAAAAGCAGTCTGGCAGTGCACATGGCTAGCTGGCACATTTCTGTAGTAACTTAACTCTTGCCATCTCTCTGTCTGACTTCTCACTAAAACCTTAGTTCCAAGGCCTACCAGATCTCCAGAGTCACAGAAACTGCCTAGAGAGTTTGTGGTGTTTTCTCCCTGGAAGTCTTCGAAAGCCATCAGGACCTGGTCCTGGGCAAACTGCTCTGGGTGGCCATTCATTAGCAGAGAACTGGAACATAGGGATCCAGAGGTCCCTTCCAACCTAAACTATTCCATGATCCTAGGAAATACAATAAAGACCTTTTTATCCTGCATTTCTATTTCCTCTAGCTTTTTATTTACTTTTATTGGAAAAAGCAATTATTTATGTATATTAGGAAAAGATGAAACTTATAAGGCCATCAGACCACTCAGAACTGCAGAAGGGCATCACTGTGAGGATAGCAAAAATTTGCACGTGGGGCATTTTTAATTTCAAATTACCAATTTTCACAAAAAAGAACTCAAAGCACTGGACTTTAGACTTTTAATCTCGTGGACTTGTGTGTACTGAAAAGTAGCTTCAGATGCATATGATACTGGATGCTCGAGTTCAGACAGAGCCACATCATATCTGAGACAATATGCACAATAAATTCAATGGAAAAATTTTCATATATAATTCATATGAAAAATGCCCACAGTAGCCAAGATCACTGGTAACTTAAGCTAAGCAATTCGAGACTTTTTTAGAGAAGCTGCAAAAAAGGAAGGAAAAAGGCCTAGAATGAAAGGCTAGAACAGAAATTCTATCACCTTTGCACAACCAGAACCACTCATAAAAGTGCAAATGTGGCTCATTCTTCTTATGGGAACTGAGATCTTATACAAATTTCTACCATGTCAGAAGAAATGAACAAGCACAGAATCAGGACTAATCAGGACTTTATGACTATCCCTCACTGTCTCTTGAAGAAAAAACAAAAAGTATGATTTGTTCATGCAGCAAAGGATGGTAGATAGCTGACAAACATCAGCATACCTCTACTAAAGCACATAGCATGGAAAACCCAGTTTAATCCCCCTGTCATTAAAAATACTTATTTGCCTATATACCTTCACTTCCCCTCTTGCCAACTTGTCCTGATCCCATTTCTGGCTGTTGGAGAACATGCTCTCAGAGATCTTAGTGCCAAAGTTGTCTTAGGAACATAAATATTCTATCAAGCTTTATCTTGTCACAATAGAGTCATAAAGTTGCACTGTTCAGCACATGATAATGGCTTTGTAATTCAATTATTGGTAGAATTTGCCTTCAGGGATTTGTCTTCCTTTAGCCTCAGCGCTTGTATGAATCCCTTATCATAAATCTTGCCAGTGCAAAACCAGCTCCCTCACTGCCTCTGGGACACATGCTGTCACTTCATGTTAAAAAATTTGACAGCTTATTCCAAATTGTTGAACGGCAGGTTTTTGTTTTTAAGGCCAGAGTGCAAACAGCAACATCAGATGATGTTTGTACAGTCCTTGGTAGCATCAATTTTACTAGTTCCACTGAAGCTCTAAATCTTAATTGCCATTCATAAAAATAGTAACATGGAGTCCTGAACAGAGAGCTTTCTGTCCAAAGATACTTGACAATCAACCTTTAAGTAACCTTCCCTGCATGCAACTGATTTGCTCAAGATAGATGGAAAAGTACGAGATGAGTAGAACAAGTCAGAAAAAGGGGTTTAGGAAAATTTTTGGCCTCAGCTTTGCAGATAAACTCCTCTGATTAGTCAAGAGCACAGAGACCTCGCTGATTTGACCAAGATCACAAAGTTGTTATGTGGCACTGATAAAAATAGTGCAGAATCCTTCAGGCTCCTTTTTCTTTGACTACAAAATTCACTCCATGAGGACTTTGCTGATACTCTGTTCCTTTTTCACTCAATGAAAAAAAACTCCCCAGGGAGTTTAGCAAGGCAGTGCATTCTCATGATTTCTTTACTCCCTATTATGTGGAGTTTTACAGATTTTACTATTTCTTGAATATTCTCTAAAGAGTGGTTTCTACCTTTCACATCTCTTAACCATTTTACTCTCCTGATTTGTTTTAGAAACAAAGTGCTAGACTCCAGACAGATGTAAATCAGCACATTATTTCTTTACACTTGGCCAATAAATTCCCCCCAGTTATCATCTAATTAGATTTTCCCTTCTATACCTCTGCACTATTCTGCCATCGTCATCCAATTAGATGAAATGCTCCAATTTGGGCAATTCAACTTGCAGCCATTGGGCCAAATCCATCCTATGGTTCTTGACTTCATCACCTTTTCTCTAGAGGGGATGGGAAATAATAGTGCAGTGAATAAAGCACAACCAGGTAGACACTTCCCAGTTGAGCCATTCTGATCAGGAAAACCAGATATCTGTTGCTGTTAACACTAAAATAATATTTTAATTTTTTGCTGATACAGCCTAATAGGATCACAGCTTCCCACTGTACAAAGATGCATCTCTGGTGTCTGGTAGTGCTGTGGCCCAGTCAGGATGCTCTGGAGGAGGTCAGGAAGTCATTTACAGCAAGTGTCAAGTCAACTCTTCTTAGAGAATATGCTTCTCATTAACTATATAACAAAAAACAGCACTGAAATCCTCCTGAAATTGACCCAGACAAATCTGCAGCTACATTCACTACATAATTGTCTTACTCCCTTCATGTGCTCTCCTTTATAGATGTACCCAAAGCAACCAGCTTCTTAGTCCAGCGCTTGCTGAAAATTGACTTGTTTCAGAGTTATAAGCATTGCAGGCTTCTGCTATGAACTCCCCAAACCAGATTTGAAACAGGTATATTAATGCCTGTCAACATCCATACATCTTCCGTAAGGGAAACATGAAGAACCAGGAAAAAGTTAAAAGTGTATGGAAACCTTCCCTCATTTATGAAGTATCTTTGGATATATATATACATTTTTTTAAAAGATAAATTAGTTGAAATCAAATCACACCAACCTGTATGTCAATCAGAATAGGCTGGTTCAATCCCAAATGCTTACTCAGATGGAGTATACCTCTTCTCCTCCATCCTCCCTACTTACAACTGAAGAACAAAACTCTAAAGTGAGGAGGGGGCAAACTCAGATAAATGGGTAATGTGTGATGAATTTTAGGATTACATTCAAGGTATTCTTTTACACCTATCTTTGGAGTTCCCACAATAAACAGTCAAGAATCCTTTCCCCCCCCCCCTCACAAAATAGAACTATGCCAAACTAAGGTTTTGATACTGAGGAGCTATATTTTGCTCCAACTAATCCTGAATCGAGTAACAAGTTTTCTCAAGAGACTATTGGGACCAGAGGATCTGATTATTATAGATTCAGAGGACCAGAGTTTTACCAGTACCCTGCTGCATGACTTCAGCTAATTTTCTCATTCTTGTCCAAGGAAGAAAAATATGTATTTTGGATGTTAGTTTCTTAAGAACCAAGACTTATAATAAATCCAAAGATTCTAAATGAGCTTTTAACAGCAACAGAAAGAGGATGCTGCATGTCTTTTTCTTATTTCCTTGCTGATTCACATGGGTCTGGCAGAGCTGTACATATCTGCAAGACAGGAAAAAAATCCTGATTCCCTGGATAAATCTGAGAGATTTCAGCCTTCACTTGTAGCAAAAAGGTAGAGCTCCATGAGGGTCAAAGCATCTGGGAACTATAAGCAGAGGTTTTCATTTAATCCTTTGAAATATCACTGTGGTCTTTGGTGAACATTGCAAACAGAGAATATGCTTTTTTCTTGCACCCTGGCTAGACAGGATATTATGCTGATCTTTCCAGTGAGAAAACTGTATATCTAGGGCAATGAATGGTGACCACGCGCTCTAACATGTTGTTCGCCATCAGTAATGTTAATAGCAGCCCAAGGAAAGAGATGTTTGCAAATGCGTTCTTAATTCTTGTACTTGGCAGTATTGCTAACCTGCAGCCCACCTGTATCTTTAGGCTGGCAGCCATTAAACTACCAAAATATATTAGCAAGCCAGCTACTCAATTCAGATCTCCTGAAACCTGTCATGGGTCCTTCCATGATATGCCTGTCTGGCATGTGCTCATCTCAACAATTTTTAAGCTATAAAATACTATGTATTTTCCTATTCAATTTTTTAGTATAGTCCAATTCATCAGGTATGGGTTTTGTGTTAGATTAAGCAGATGATTTTCTGGTCAGGCTGTCACAATGCCATTTGATTGTCATCTTCACTGTCAGCCATCAGCAGTTGCTCTGCCGTGATTAAAAATCTTGTTTAGCAATACACAGCATCATCTGTAAACAGCCCAGACACTGTGTCATTTAAATGGCTTCAGCCCACCTGGGTAGGTGTGCAAATTTCACTAAGCCAAAATTTGACAAGAAAGTGGGGACAGTTTGCCTGGCTTGCTCCAATTGCTTGAATATAATGGAGTTCTTAACAGGGCTTTGACACATTTTTTCCCTTGATTTTCAGCTCTTTTTGCTGCTACAATGAATGCAGTCAGACCTTTTAAAATATATTTTCTAGCCAACTCTTGATATATACTGTATAATTCTAGTCTAAAGATTATCTTTCTTTCCTGTTGCTCATAAAAGAAACACATATACAGTCTTATCTATTCATCTGTCCTCCCAGCTGCTTACGGATTTATCTTTTTCTCCCTTTCAGTGTGTATGCATATCTCTGTATTGTTTGAGTGGAAGGGCTGGTTAACTGTGTTATGTTGGTTTTGGTTTTTTTTTAAATGATCTTTGCATTCATTTTCTCTGCTCTCCCATGCCCAGAAAAACACAAGATGGAGGGGACACACAGCAACATATTTTCCCAAACTGACGTATCTCCCATAAAGTAATTAGGGAACCATTAATATCATGGGCACACAATCCTACTGAAAATCAGATGTACAATGATGTATTTTTATTTCCAGTCCAACCTCCATGCTCATGCAAGTACATGAAAATCCCAAGCAGTATTTTTTGTCTGATCATGACAGTCAGATTCTTGAAATACGGAACGATACTTCTCTTGTATTTCTCCCACCTGCTTATCTGTGTGCAGTACACAAACACGAAAGGAAACTAACTGCAGTGATGCATTTAGTGATTATAACTTTTTATGATTTACTAACTGAATTTTTACCATTGTATGCTTGTTTGTAAGACATTTTTATTATTTTTTTTTTCTTTAAATTTTTCAAGGGTAGGTACTAATTAGACTTAGCTGAGAATCTTTTCAGAAGATGTCTCAATTAAAAAAATATGTTTTGCAGACATTTCAATGAGCATTTTAATCAGTTATTTTATTTTTGTAAGGCCAGCATGATATTTTGATTTAAAAAAATTCTATATTTTAATGAGCAATTTTGCTTGTTGGCTGTAGCAAGCTATACTCACTTTGACTAGGCATTTTGAAGCCACTGGTCATTAATATTTGGATTTGCAAGTTACAAGGTATCACCATTGAGCTTTGACTGGATGACAGGACCACTTCGAGCAGGAAAAAAATAAAGTAGTTCCTAATGTGATTGATCTAGCAATTGTGCTCATGTTTGCATTCACTACAAACCATAGTCTTTGCCAGCAAAATTCCAGGAATGTATGCAGAAAATCAACAAAGATTATAAAAATAAACTCAGAAGCATTTAGATAAAGCATTTATCTAACATCTACTGTATTCTCTTTCCCTAATACTGATCACATTAGTAAGCAACTATGCTAGCAACATTAAACCATATACATTAAGTTGTTTACTCGCTGGATTAATATTGCTTGGAATACTCCTTCCTAGCAATTATAGTATTTTCATGCAGCACAGTTCCAGAATAACCAAGCACCATGCCAACCTTCATGAATTTTCCTGTCAAAATAACAAGAACCAACCAAAGAAATAACAAAAAAGTATAAAAAAATGTGAATACAGAGCAGAACTGCAGTATCCTTGAGGTGTATGCAGCGTGTATGCTTTAACATTGTCACCAGGCACGGAGTTGAGTGCATTATGCTTTCCTTGGTATACCACTTCCACATATCTAGATTATGCAGAGAGACACGTGACAAGATACCCTAATTACAGCAATTATTAGAAATGACAATTTTACTACAGCCCTTTACACTAAAGGCTTCCCAACACACTTAATTTTAAGGGTTTATCTGCTCATCTCTTTCTCACACTCCAGATACATTTCTCCATAATCTCTTTCATCACACTTGCAGATGTCAGAGCATTACTCACAGCTGAGGGTAGAAGAATAAAAAGAGGGGATGAGCTCTGAAGGAACAAAGATCCTATTTTCATGTTAATGACCCCTTTTAATGAAATAGATGATGGAAGAACACAAAACACCTGTGAGCTACAGAGCTGTCTGTACATAGAGCTTTTTCTCAGCTATGCAGTAGGCATCGGCAGATTAATGATTTTCAGAGGTTTAAATTTCTCTAGAGTGGTAGTAAGAGAGAATGTTTCACAGTGCAACCAAAAGTAAGTGAATAGAAAATTCTCTTGGAAACAGACATAAGACGTTATATGTTTCTCTGGCAGCACTTGCAGCAGTCTTTTTAAAACTAAAATTAGCAAGCCCACTGCTGATTATTCAAAAGACTTAGAGTGACTCATAGAATCCCTAGAGTTGGAAGGGACCCTTAAACGCCATTTGGTTCAACTCCCCTGCAAAGAGACTCATCTGCAGCTCCATCAGGTTCTCAGAGCCCCTTCCAGCCTGATCTCAAGTATCTCCAGAGACAGGGAATCCACCCGCTCTCTAGGCAACCTGTGCCAGCGCCTCATCACCTTTATTGTAAAAAAACTTCTTCCTTATATCCAAATGAAATGTCCCCTTATATATGTCACAACAGGCTCCGCTAAGAAGTCTATCCTCTTCTTTCTTAACTCCTCCCCCGCCCCCCCCCGCCCCAGATACTGAAAAGCTACTCTCAAGATTTCCCTGAAGCCTTCTCTTCTCCAGGCTGAACAGCCTCAAGCTCTCTCAGCCTGCCCTCACAAGGGAGGTGTTCCATCCCTTGGATCATCTTTGTGGTCTTACTCTGGACTGAGTAACCCAGAAACTAACTGGTAAACCAATGTAACAGAATAAAATGCAAATACAAATATCAGCAAGAAATTAAGAGAATGCATATTTGCGTCAACTGTTCAAATTCTTTTAGATGGAACACCCTCCAGATGTTCCTTCCTTCCAGTAAATGAAGCCTTTCTTAGATATTGGAATATAGCCTTCATTCTCCACAGAGAATATAAAGCCATCATTCTCTGAACAACACAGTTGTGTCCGGGCGGATCCCTTCAAATCTGTTTGATTTAGAAAAAGGAACAGCAGAGAGAGTCCCTGTAGGCTTATTTCCTTGGAAATTTGTGACTTTGAGACATTTTCCTTTATATTCATTTCTGCCCTTAACACTAACTGAAAGTCAGCATTACACCTTCAGTTTGATTAAACTCTGCACATAATAATAATTTCTCAACAAACAAACATGAGGCACCAAATGACACTCTACAAAAACTATTCAAGAGCTCTGGATATACATATACTGCTGTAGAATTCTGGATTTTAACTGCTCATCTGCATCGGCTTATGTCCCAATTACCTTTCATTTTCTTTGCATGGAGGGTCAGCAGTATCTACACTATGAATGCAAAGGGCTGCCCTTCTTTATGAGGCCTGGCAGCGGCCATATAATTGGAGCTGGTTTTATTTTCCAAGGCAATGATGACCCCAGTAAATAATCCAGAACAAGATTTAACACTGTCTCTATAAGCCACATTAGTTTTAATTTTGATAGTAGAATTATAGTTTAGTTTACACTGAGGTATATTACCTAAGGGACACTTTGTTCAAGGTGAAAATACAGAGTTGCAGTTTCATGTTTTGTTTATGGCTATAGGGAATTAGATGGGTGGTTGGAACATCTTTTCATCTATTCAGTTTCTTGTTTGCCTTTGAAGCTCCAGGTCTTCTCTTATTTGTAAGGTTCTAAGAGGCCTTCAAAGTCTGAGCTCCACAAAAAGGAAAAAATGATCATTTTCATCATTATTCTTATTTCAGAATCTATCTGCTCAATTTATGATAAACCATTACTGTAACTAATGATGGGAAACTTCAAAAGGTTTGGAGTGAAGAGCAGGACACAGAGATCCAGGAACAAGGACAATCAATCCCCTTCTCTCCTTTTTTGACCTTCTTCAGCCAGTACAATTTTGTTGGCTTTCTCAACAACTGGATCACCCAGTTTCTCAGATTTTCTACTTTTATTAGCCCAGAAATACCGAAACATGTAGATGAGCTGTGTTTGTATCTGACACTTAGAAACCCTGTTAGCAGCCCCATAAAATAAAATGGGGGCGCATAAATACGTGTATACAAACACAGAAAAGCAAGCCTAAATTTAAAGTGGATTTGAGCTTGCAAAAGCCTCAGGTAATACAGATTCTGATTAGAAATTAAAAATCAGGAGCAGCAAAAGAAATTTTTAGTCTATATCCCTTGCAAACCAAATATTAATTCAGCTTTGAAGTAAATTTGACCTAGAGCTCTTACTTCTTCCAGAAATTAAAAGAAAATATTTGACCAAACCACTCCTAAGTCTTAGTACGTTCAAAACCTAAGGAACAGGCACAAACTTATAGTTTAGTAGTCACCTATTGGGATTTCACTTTAATCATCTGATTCATCACATTCTGATTTCAAAATGACTGCTTTTTCCAAAGGTTTTATTTTAAAGTCCAGATTCGTGGGACAAGAGCCAACATCTGCTCACAGGTGAACTCCCACCTCCAGACAGAGCTGGCAAGAACACCTGAAGATTGATGTCATTGTAAGCAAAAAGAGGAATAAGCCTAAATACAAACAATTAAACTTCAATTTTGGTTTAGTTAAGACAACCATATTTACAAGAAAATAGAGCAGTGCCTCCTTAATTCCTCAGTTTTCACCCACATGTGCAGTGAAGATTTGAGCTTGTGACAAAGAGCTTTGAAATTTCTTTCAAGTAACCTTGGCACCAAACTCCAAAATGTTTCACCACTGCTGTAGCTGATTGACATTCAAAGATTCAGTAACAGGACTTATGCAATACAGCTCTCCACAAAGCTTGAACTCAGACTGGAAATCTTGGCACAGCAGCCTACACGCAGTATTATAAAGTGATTTAAGCTCACAGTGAAGAATTGTGTGTGCCTACTTCAGTGGTCATTAACTTGCTCATTTTCAGGGATTGAACTAGGTCTAACAGCAGTTAACAGCATAACATTAGTCACCGGAGCAGGTGATGTTCACCAGCAGCATGGCAGAAAAGCTACTGTCTTCAGAGGCTTCAAGACTTCACTCTGAGTGCAAGCAAGCTTATGATGAATTTAGTTAAGTTTCAACCCAAAATGTACACAGGAAATTGCAGAACTCTCCCCTCCACAATCAATGCTCTCTTCAGACTCGGAATATTTCAGTTGTGCATCATTCTTAGATCAAAGACCCTACTTTCAAGTTCTATTTAAACACAGAACAGCAGGAATAATGCCCCTTTAATGCCAGTTCAAAGTTTATCCCAACAACAAGAGATTGATAGTGATGCAGACTGCATTCAGCCACACTGCCTTCAAGCTTTCATTTCAAGATCTCTATACCTATGTGGAAATTCTACCTGGGAAAAGAGGTTTTTGCTCTTACCAGTAGAACCTGTTTGGTGCAACTCCTTCATGAAGAAGCAGCCATCTTCTGCCAAACTCCACTGAACTGAATAACTGGGGACAAGAAAAAACAAACAACAAAAACAGTCAAGAATCACCATAAAACTCAATAGCAGTAGAGAAATCAATCTGAAAGTCTGAAGAAGTCTTCTGAGACAGGAAGCCCAGGTTTTATTTCCCCCAGTCTTAAAAGGATATGTCTGGGACAGTTGAAAAGCATCTGCAGTGATTTTTAGGGTGGAAAAAATACTGAGTGGGGCAACATGGCACACAACTGCTTTTACCTTAATGATCAAACACACTGAAAACTCATTATCTAGTTCACTGTGGCACTCTCAGGCAACAAAATAATGCAGTGTGAGAAGGCTGCCTGTTATGTTAAGCTTGTGATAGACACCTGATGTGGAACATAACACAGAACTTTGATATCCTAACAGCTCTCACAACGGATACACAGACTTGCCTTCCTTGATATTGCATCAGAAGGTCAATCTCTTACTAGTTACCAGTCACCATCTTCAGAAAAGTTTTTTAATGTAGAACACAAGAACTGCCCCAATATGTCCAGATTTTGTGTATGCAGTACTGGTTGAGTTGAAATAACACAAACAACTTGTACCTGGAAGCCTGCAATTCTCACTTTGCTCCTACAAGCAATGTGACACAGCCTTCTAGCCTGATTACACAAAGAATAACCAAATACATCAATCACATCAGAAGATCTTTCAACAATAAATACCAAGTAAGACTGAGAAAGGTCAGAAAAAAAAGACACATACAGGTATTATAAATAATTGGTATGTCTTTGTGGAATAATATACAAATGTGACTTTTATAGAGCACTTACAAGCAGCTGCTTTCCATAAATGCTGCAATCAGATAATTCTCAGAAGAATAGCAGAGGATCATTTGGGTTCTGTTTTTCTTTGCTTTATTTTACTTCACTTTTTTTCACATAGAAACACAGAGAGGCAATCAGCCCTATATTTTTTCTTGCAAACTCATTCCATTTCCCCCCCTTCTCTTGTCTGACAGACATGGCCAATTTCTTCTTTGAAAGGAGTTGTTGAACCCTTTTCTTGACTTCAAAGAGACTTAGTTAAAAATGCAAGCAATCTGAATCTTGATGTGCAATTTTTGATTGATTTTTTTGGAACATGTAGTGGCACTGGATTGGGATAAGACAAGGATGGAAGCCCGAGAGAATCACTGAGGAGACAAGCTGACATTAAGGCTCTGGGTTGACCAGAAAGATGATTTGAATGTTTTTAAAAAAATACGTGACCACGATTTGAGAAAACTTGAGGTCCACTTTTTATTCTGCATTACATTGCCATCACAAATCACTACATCCCTAGGGTTCCCTTCTTTAAAACCTTGGAATAGCATAGAAAAACTAATAACATCTATAACAGCTGTTTGATAAAAAGCGTACTGTACATATACTGAAATCTAAGCATTAAAGCTGGTTATTCATCTCTTTTTTCTCATCTCATTTTCTTCTTGAAAATTTGTTGAAAATTTCTTGAAAATATTGCCAAAGAAGTGACAGGGAAGAAAGGAGAGGGAATAGAAAATAACCAGGTCAGGCAAAGGAAACACAGTTCAGCTTTTCAAATGGAATTGCACAATAACCTCTTGAAATTTCAGTGGTGAATCTTTTACTTTTCATTAACTATAAATATATTTTTGTTTGAAACGTTAATATTCACTAACCCTACCAATAAAAGAAGAAACCTCATTTATCCTCTAGAACATATAACAGTAAATTTCTAAAAGTGCTCTAAGGTCACCCGGTCAAGAGTATTGCTATTACTGGATGCATTTATTCCTCCTTCACTTCCAAAGTCCATTTCCAGACCTGCTTTCATTATTGCATAATACAAACTAGTATATGACCACTAAGTTACTGTTACCTGTTTTACCAGTACTTTCCCTCTTATGGCAAAGTGGTTTCTTCAGTGCCAATAACTCTTCAATAGAATAATTTAAGCTTCAATAAAGTTGATATTGTCTCACAGTAAAACTTTAATTAAGAACAAAGATCAATACGAAAAACTCAGTAAACACTTCTGTACTTCCAGACCCATATGTGGGATGCAAGATTTCCAGGGTCACTGATGCTCTCAGAGAGCTGGAACCATCACAGTAAGTGTTGTTTTTCCCCCATTATATCACTACTCTCTCTCTAGTTTCCCTGAGGACAACTTCCAGAAAGTTACAACCTTTTAGAATTTATCATTGATAGTAACAATACCCTAAAATAATTTACCATGGCTGGCAGAAGTTTTATTCGTTCTTGTATAGCATCCTCTTTCATGCCTACAACCTCAGTGCAGTACCAAATTGTTGAACATTCCCACCACCCCATTTCCCCCTGGCTCTTTCAGAAGTATTTGGAGGGGCTGTTCATTTGGCAAATCTATGATTTCTGTGGCAGAGAGGAGCAGTGATGCTGCACTGTTCCCAGGGAAACCTGTTATCTCTTACTGTGTGCCCTGAACAAAAGACGTGAGTCAGGAAAAAGAAGAGAAATGCAAGACTGGCGTTTGTTTCAAAGGAAGGAAATAGATACAGCAATTCTACTATGTCAGTATTTTCCTCTCATAACAGAAGTCAGTGCCCAGTGAGCTGGGAAAAGTACATGAGAAAAGGAAATAGCTCTCACAGGGAAATATCAGATCCCTGGGAATTCATGCCCAAAGCTCTTATTGTCTTTGAAGAAACAGTTTAATAACCAGACTTTAGAGGCTTTATTCCTTTGCCATTATCTCTACCAATCTTAGCCTTCACTGATTCGCAGCAGCACCAATGTACCTTCAGAAGGGGAATTCCCCATATTAGGTGCCATCCCCAACAAAAGGGAAAACATTCTTTACATTAAAGTTATTTTTTTTTCCAGAAATTTTAAGTATCGTTCAGCTTAACCTGAGTTTATTTAGTTAGACCAGGAGAAGAAAAAAAAGAAATATTTGGAGTCTAGGATTTTGTGAAATACCAAATATGATACAGCAGGGAATATTTTTCCTCATTTAGCAGTTATAGTGCTCGTATGGATTTTTTTTTTAACCCAACATCATATTTTATTGTCATTACAAAAGCTCTTTCTCTCCTGGGATGATTTCTGACAGACTCATTTGTGCAGTCCCTTCAGAGATTACATTTTATTTTCTTCGGCAATTACTGCACTTTGTTGACAATTTTCATTAGGAGACAGAAATTAGATAATGTTCTCTACTACAACTCTTATTTCAACCATAAATAAAAAACAAACCTTCTACAATTTCAGTGTATGTTTTCAGCTCAGGGCCAAGTAGTGATCTGATGTTTCTTTTCTCACTAAGACAAAACCACTATAAAGTATGAATCTTATACTGATCTCTCAGATTTGACCCTTCTTCACTGGGGAATAAAACTCTTCCTACTTCCTCTTCTCTTTTGTAGTTGTACCTCCTACACACTTTCTCTTGCAGTCAGATTTCTAAGCTCTTTAGAGTAGAAATCATCTATTGTGATATGCATTTACACAACATAAAGATTCGTGGGGCTCTCATTAGCTATAATAATACAGGAAAATTGTAAGTGAAGGTACGTATAAGGAAAAGGTTTCCCTACGATAGGTACTTCTGTAAAAGGTTTCACTATTCAAAATGGTGAAAATTAGACTGTTTTCTCATATTTTCCTATGTTATTTCTAATATACTTTTCAGTCACCAAGCAGCTTATCAACCTAGGAGTTCAGGCAATTCTGCATACATTTGCTTACCTCAAACGAATTACAAGAATAACCATCCTTATATTAAAGTGAATCAAAGCAAATCTATCAAATTGATTTTCTTAAAAATTGGGGAAATCAGCCATTCTCTAGTTGAGCACCTGGCAGTGTTTGAAACTGCAAAAGCAACACGGGCCCATTCAAACCAGAGAACATCTGTTCTAATGGAAACATTAAATCTATGTGAGAAAAAGACAGCCCCAGAGTTGGCAAAGCCAGCGTTAGGGGGTATGAATTTGATCCAGGTAATGAAACATTTTCTTTAATGTCAGACTACAGAGGAATTACTGAATTAGATTAGAATGAAGTGCAATTTCACTACCATCTCTTTTTGTAAACAGCCTTCAACAGATGCTTGGAAAACCAAAATACTTGCATATTCAAAAACTTAGTATATTCAACAGTTCTTCTAAATAAGGTCTCAAACTCCATCAATCCTTGGCTCAGGGTCTTTCTGAGTGAGAGGTTGTATTTCTTTAGTATTTCTCAATACTTCTTCTCTTTTAAGTTCTTCTATGTATTCCCTTCTATTCTTTCAGCACCCACAGAATACTACGGTAAGCAAGGAGCTCCACAACCTAACACTGCATGAAGAATCATGAATTATCCTTGCTTGCTTTGAGTCTGCTGTGGAGGTCTCAAGTACAATAAAACATCAGTCCTTCCTCCACATTTATGGAGTTAAAACAAATTACATTAACTGAGGAGTCATCTCTTTCCCAAATCTTCCAGCAGACTTGGCTTTGTACTTCCTTGTACTATTTTGCACGTCTTTTAGAAGCTACAAAACATGTAGCTAAAATAAGAGCTTTGAAGGGAAACGTTTTCTAGGCATCAAACAAATTTGATTTGTGTTGTTGTTGGTATGAGATTCTAACCTAGAGGACCCTACTTGTCTGTTTAGATCTAACAGAATTACGAAGTTGAAAACTTCTGATATTAACTCACATGTTTAGCACAAACAATAAGCTGTTAGCAGTTTCATGAAGTTCTACACCTGGATGAGCTTGGGAGATGCACTTTAACAAAACTGTATTCCAAAACACCTGTTTCCTTCATGAACACTGAATTTTCCATGAGATCTTCCCAGCCAAAAACGTGGCTCTTATGAAGTGGCTGAACTAAGTTTATTTGGCTGCTCAACCTAATGGTTAACAAAGCACATCATCAAACAGATGTCACTAGCAAATGCAAATGTGTATTAAAGAAAGAAGCCCTTATCCCCATCAATTAGCAGAGTTCTGTGTTTCCCAGAGCTACCTTTATGCTCACTGAACTCACCAAAGACATTCAAAGTAATCTGTATATCATCCAAGACATCAAACAAACAGTTACTCATTTAACACCTGATGCTGAAAGTCAGGTGACATATACCATGCACTGAGAATCTGAATGACCCACCAATTCCGGTAAAATATCATTTGAAGGGTCATCATGTCAGTCAAGACCAATCATTTGTTCTCAACAAAATTTTCCCAGTCAAAGCTTTTATCAAGCATGGAGTCCCTCATGGCCTCTGATTCATTTTACCACCTAAACAATATGGCTGCAGATTTGATTGACTCACGGTGTCCATAATGTTTCATCATTCAGCATTTAAACTAATTGGATATTCTGATAAAACATTTAGTTTTGATTATTCTTCACACACTGATGTTAAATCATATTAGAGTTCCACGTTCTTCCTCTAATGATGAGGATATTCAGTTTTGTGCAATGATTTAATTTTATGCAAAAAAAAAAAAAAGAATACATACAAGGAAATTTGGAATCTGGATGAGGAAAATGTGATTTAAATTGCATGCTGGAAGCGATACAAAGGAAATAATTTGAGCAAGATAATAGTTCCCATTAATTTTCTTAAGACATTTACCCTCAACAAGTTACAGTGGAAAATGGCTCAAGATCTAATTTGATTTGGTGACTGTATTTACCAACATGAGTATTCTTGCATTCACAAAAGAAAAAGGTATCTTTTTCTCACCTCTACCATACATGAAAGCTCCAATTATTCCTCCTCAACATAGATCTGACCAAGGCAATTCAACTCTAGAGCCATCTGGAAAACTAGCTCAGCACATATTTGAAAGACTTGGGTTTGCTTCATATTCACCACTGATTTCCTGAGAAGTTTTTTACTGGGTCAATCCCTCTAACCTTATTTCTTCACATATGCTGACTGCTCGCCTCTTAAATCTCCTGGCGTTTCCATGAGTTGATTAAAACTAGGCCGGATCACAGTGTTTCACATTAATCCCTTCAAATACCATTAACTGACAAAAGAAATTGCATTTGGAACACAATTTTTGTACTGATGGACAACACAAACATCTTAGATCACTTCTTTTTAAAGAAGTTTAGTACTTTTTAAAAATTCAGTTTGGTTTTACCAAAGAACACAACATTCAAAAAGTACCATTTAATTATTGTCTAATCACAGTCAACTAAATAAAAACAGATTTCTGAAGATGCAACAATGTAATTTGAAATAAATACAATCAAGTCCTTCCTTTAATCCCTATTCATTTGTACTGAATAAGTTTATTACTGACAGATTGTACTCTTACTACTAGGCGCAGGTGTATTTGAAGTGATTGTACATTCATTATTCTCATTGTTCATAGAGGCATTATTCAAATAGCATTCATCTGTGAAACAGTATATTTAGAAGTAATCTACAACATTCAGGAAAGCCAAGAGCAATAGGATAGATTCCATATGGATTGCTGCAATTCAGAATTGTACTTGAATTTACGACCCTAGAAGAACAATCAAGCTTACATTTCTTTTTCTTTATACGCTGTCAGCAGAAAAGGATGGGGTTAGTGCATCAAGTGGGAATGTAAGATTGAACATGTTTATATAGGTGTATTAAGTAGCCCTTATGGTCTTAAATCTTCAGCAGGATCCACCTGTTACATCAAAGATTATCATGAGAGAGGTTTCCACATTGGCACTGGAGATATCTCCTTCAATGTGAAGCAGCACAGTTTACTTGGATACCAAGATGCATTCAATTTAGATAAATTACTGAACAGAGCATTTCTCCTTATAAGCAGTCAGTGACTAAGAGATTTGGTGTTACTCCCTGGATCATACTTTGTTTCAGTGAAGAGCGGTGGACCAGGCTTTTTTCATCCAAAACCAAATTAATATAAGCGTTTTGAACTAACAGAGAATCTGAAATCACACATGGTACATCTTCCCTGGAACAGATCATAAGACTCATGATGCAGAATACACAAATGGGCTACAGGGCTGACGCTCCTTTACTTTCCCAGTCTCTAATCTAGTTGAAAGTTCCACTGTTAAGATGCTTAAAATCTTTGAAACAAAAAAAGTTCACAGACACTGCATAGATCTACAATGTTTGAAGTTACAGCAATCCATTAATCATGCCACACAAAAGCCATCAATAAGGTTTTTCAACAATTGGTGTATATTGAAATATATGGATACATATCAGAGGGATAAAGCTTTCAGATACCTGCTCCACAGCCCTTGCAAACACCAATGAGGCCTGCAGACCTGCAGTTGCTTTTGATGATGAACAAAAGCACCACAAAGACTTGTTCATTACAGTTGTATTACAGCAACTTCTTTTTAGTATGTTTGTCAGATCAAAACATGCTTAAGATGACCCTCAGCTTTCCTCTTACCTAACTCCTCATGCATTCTCAGACACGATCCATATGCTGGTGTTCTGGCTTTATCGAAGCAAGCAACTATACTAGCAAGATGTCTCTAGTGCACTCTATTTATATACTAAACACATAGCAGGAAACACAATTTTACCAGCAGATAATTAAAGGAATCCCCCAGCATATATATCTTAAGGCCAGAAAGAACTACTAGTGTCATCTGTCTGTTCTCATCCAAACAGATGCTGCAGAGTCTTAATCACTAATTCAAGCAGCACAGAGAATTATATAAGGTGACAACCGATGGCTGTACAGCTAGACTGCACCTTCTGGAGAGACATACAGTCTCAATGTTTGAATCTTTTGGAAAGCCATCAAATCTCAGTTCCAAGGGATAATGAATTTACTACTCTGCTTGGTTAGTTATCCTCAAGGATAATTTCTTTCTCTGTTGAAAGCTCCAATATCTCTGCAACAGGCATCTCTGTAACAGAGCATCCTGCATTTGCTTTTTGTTATGCTGAGAAATTATTAGGTATGTTCATAACCGTTTAGGTGACTAAATTAAAGAAATACATTATCAACTAAAAAGATGTACCCTATTAGAATGAGAATAGAACAGAAAAGGCTTTGATTAAACAGAATTCAGGACAAAGCATTGGAATTGTCATGCACACATGCATAGCTTTGCATTTTTACTACACTAGAACCTATGGCTCCACATGAATTCAGTGTTGACAGGTGCTTTGCATAATAAAAAAAAGGAGACACATAGGAGCATACAGTCAAAACAAATGACTGTTGGAAAAGAGAAGATAATCATCTAAGAAAAGTGACGTTACTCAAAACCATAGAGATCAGTGGTAGCCCTAATGACAGCAATCACATTTCTTTACTCCTAGTCCAGTGTGCTGTCTGATTCTGAAGAGAAAAAAAAAAAGGTAGAAAAATAAAACTTGCGTAGAGCACAAAAAGTTTTGCAGTGTAACAAATACACAGACAAGAATCCCAAAGCAGTAAATGAACAACTTCTCTAGGGGTACAGAGGGCTTATGCATATACAGATGGATAAGCAAGGATATATTAATTTATAATATATATTATATATTATATATTATATATTATTCATAAACTAAAAGATAAGTGAGTCAGCAGTAGAGCACAGTGATTACTGCTCAGGAGTCCTTCTTTCTGTTTCACTGATCACACTTGTGTCCAGATATGCTGGGCTCTGCTCTTTTTCTATGTTTAGACTTTTTTTTTTTCCTGGTGACTGGGGAAGCATTAGGGATTTCTCCCATTTTTATTTCTATTCTACTTTTTAAACTTTACACTTTAAACTCACTGAGTACATTATACTTAGTGAGGTGTAAAAAACTGATGTGCCCACAAGAAAACCCTATTTTATGTCACTGTGCATTGGCTTACGGACAGTTAAAAAAAAAAAAAAAAAAGATATAATCTGACTGCATTAGTCTTCTTACTGAGACAATGAACTGACTATGAGAGTAAAGACAGAAAAATTCTAACAAATTAACAGTTGGACAACTCGGTTTGATGTCCCTTCCTTGTTCATTTCAGTACACTGGTTGCCACCAAATACTAATCAGTTGTCCTAGAGATAACAAGGCAAAGAGCTGTGTGCAAGATGTGTCATCAGAATGCCCAGTGGGTGTCTGTGCTTAAGGACTTCCCATGAAGAGTATGAAAAACTTTAGCTACAAACACAGATATTTTTGTGCTTGTTTAGAATCATAAGCTCCTGGACACTTTTTAGAGTAGGAGGTACTGTGGCATGGGTGCTGGTAATCTAGAAAGGATATCTGAGATCATCCATACAGGACAACATTGCAAAGGCTGGGCCACGTATATTTCAATGTGCAAATTCCCTACCACATTTAATCTCCAACATTAAGCATCAAAGACAATCTAGTCTGCTGGAAACCTTGTTCTTATTACATAAATAATGTAGAATGTTGCAGGAGTAACCCAGGGAAAAGGGAGTTATTCACACAGTTTAATGTTAGCTTTATGCAAACTACCTCCCCGGTCCTATCTGTAGTCTGTCAAAAGAGAGAGGCTTTTCCTGAGCACAATTCAAAGTAACCAATGTTTACTACTCTAGATAGGTTTTTTCCCCTCCATTAAGTTCATACCGGATTAGCCTCCTCTGACTAACATTAGTCCAAATGAATAGACCTCCACGCATGGTCAACAGCACTGTATAAAAACGTTATCATTAAAAAAAAATAGATGCTTGATGTTAACAGTAATTTATTATTATTATTATTATTATTAACTATAATGCAAATTCTAGTAATACAAAGTTGGATTTCACTTATCTTTCTGTGGCTTTTGTATGCAGTGACTGATACCACTGAGATAGAGAAGGTATAAACAGGAACAGAACAAATTAGGCTGAAAGGAAAACCTCTGGAAGTCCCTGATTTGATTATGTTCCAAGTAGAATAATTCTCAAAGTTAGATGGAATCAGATATTTGGGAAAGGCTAAAAGGAAAGAAGAAGAAAAAAAAAGAAAAAGGAAATGCTGGATAATTACAACTTCGCATTTCACCCATCTGACTTCTGTTTTCCTCTTTCACCCATGCTTTATCTCTCCAAATAACTCTGTTATTCATGGCTGATTATCAACCATTCCTCTGCTGTCTGACCCATCTGAATAGCAGAAGACATCTCCACATGAAGTAGAGGCTCTTACATCCCACCCTCTGACTGCATAGCAAACTACTTTTGAAGATTACACAGTAATGCATAACTAATACTCCCACAAAATACAGCCCTCATCTTACAGGAAAGCTGATTAAACCCATGAGAGCTCACACGTACAAGACCTCCAACAAGTTTTCTCCTCACAAGCAATGCTTCATAGCGTCTGAAGTTTCCTCCCGATTTGTAACTCCTCTTGTACAGAAAATAGAGGAGCATGCAATAGTTCTGCAATTACGTGGTAAGAATCAGCCATGTAACAACTGTACTTTCAGCCAGAACAATGAATGCAATCATGAAGCAATTAGTGCAGATGGCAGATGGTTTGCCACTCTTTTTTTTTTTCCTCAAGACTGGCAGGAAAAACTCATGACTGAATAAGCGACTGGCCTGTCAGCAGCGGCAATTCAAGTCTGCTGCCCAAGGCAGACACAGAGGAGAGATGTGAACAAAAGCAACCAAGTCACTGAAGCTTAATGAGTTATGGCTCATCAGCTGAACTCCAGTAATTAACAACATTCAGTTGCACACAACACGCAAGAAACTGGGTTGTAAAATGATTTCAGTTAACACAGACTTCCCTACTATTTAGTAAATCTCAATTCAACCAAACAAAAAAGATCAGTGATGCTTATCATAGTGATAGACTCAGCAGGCTATGAAGAGATTGAGAGATGATGCTTTGTGACCCATTTCCTGTTCATTACAGTCAAGCAATAAGAGGCATGCCCTACTTGTTGAATTTGCCCTCAATCAGTACTAAACTATTTGAACCACTCCTGAGAGTCACAGTTCATTCCCAATTTGATTCCTGCCTCTTCAGCACTTGCTCTATTCACCATCTGATTTTCCTGGTTCCACCTGCTACAATGACAAGATGCAAATGATGTAATGAGAACTTTGTTTGCTGGAAGGATGTAAACATGCTTTCTAATTGACTCTTAACTTCCTTCTGACTGCCAAGAGCAATATTAAATGAATCTGAAACCTCTACAGCCTCTTCAACTTCATGCATGGCATCAAAGTCTGTGATACGATAATGCCAATTTCTTACCATCCAGATATGTTTCCTCTGTTTCCTCAAGTAATCCTTGATCACTGTGCACACAGTGCCTGAAATCCAAAGAGTAAAAGTTCTCTTTCCTTAAATACAGTCTTAACAAAAGAACACAAACTAGCAAACTGCAACATCATTTGTTCCAAACTGCCCAATAGTTCCCATTGCAGTTATCTTCATTGTCACAGGACTACACAATTACTCTGAGAGAATTCTGCCTCTGGTTATATGAGAATGAAACCAAAGGGAGCCATTTACACTTAGGCATGGACAGAATTTGAGCCTTAGTTTGAGTTACATTTAATTAAGTCCAAGTTGGTCAATACTCCTCTTTTTGGTTACCCTCTGTGTTGCAAGCTCACCGAAGTCACAAAGGATTTCCATTAGGCTTTTAAGTGGAAAACAGGCCTATGAGTCACACATACATGAAGGACTTTCAAAATTCTACTTTAGAGTTAATTAATACAGATATATAGACTTTTGCAATATTATTTTCTTCTTGCAGCAAAGATACTATATTCTCAATGGTCATCCAATTTGCTAATCAATGCCCTAACACAAAGAGAATTATCCTGCATCCTCTCACCAAAAGCACCATACGTACTCATCTCAAACACATTCCACAAATTCAGGTTAACACACAAAAGAGAGCTTTGTTTCTACATCCAGTTTGGGTTTTTTACAATTCTGAATAAAAAGAAAGGAGTAGGAGTTTCATGTGGAACAATGAAATTATACTTGCTGTTAGCCATCTGGAGTACTGTGTCCAGGTCTGAAACCCCCAGTACAAGAAAGAGAGGGAGCTGTTGGAGAGGGTCCAGAGGAGAACCACAAAGATGATCATGGAACTGGAGCACCTCCCCTATGAAGAAAGGCTGAGGGAGCTGGGTTTGTTCAGCCTGGAGAAGAGAAGGCTGCAGGGTGACCTCATTGCAGCCTTTCAGTACCTCAAGGGAACCTACAAACAAGAGGGGACTCAACTCTTTGAAAGGGAAGATAATGGCATGACAAGGGGAAATGGTTTTAAGTTGAGAGAGGGAAGATTTAGGTTGGATGTCAGGGGGAAATTCTTTACAGAGAGAGTGGTGAGGTGCTGGAACAGGCTGCCCAGAGAGGTTGTGGATGCCCCATCCCTAGAGGTCTTCAAGGCCAGATTGGATGGGGGCCTGGACAACCTGTCTAGTATCAAATGGGGAGATTGGAGGCCCTGCATGTGGCAGGGGGGTTGGAGATTCACGATCCTTGAGGTCCCTTCCAACCCGGCCCATTCTGTAATTCTGTGATCTACTGTATATTAGATGAGTATTAGCTGTACAGACTCTAATTCAGAATTATTTTCTCAACAGGATGTTGATTATAACATCTGAAATTCATTTTCTGCTACACCTTAGTTCTATCTGACAAATTTATGACTAGAAGTTTCATTGATGCTTACATGATAAGTCTCCTTTTCTTGACACATGGAAGTTTAACTCCAAAGGGTCCTAAAAGGCAGCAGAGACAAAATTCTGTTCTGTTTCATATCAGCCTGGGGAATTCATCAGCCACAGGGGAAAGAAAACATTTCTATTTTGCCTAATTTCATACTGAACATCTATTAATCACTTTATCTACACCTTCCTCTGAAACAGAGTACAACCATGGTACAATCTCCAAAATGCTATGAGAAAGGTGAGTGCACACAACACTCAGCATTATTCTATATGGTGTAGAATTGAATTAAGCAGGAAAAATGCATTTCCTGTTCAATTTTGAAAGCTACAGGGCTTGAATGGTACTGTGCTTAAAGCACAGGACTGAACGTTCATTCCAAGAGTTCTCGTAAACTCACTGTGACCTCAGTTAATTAATTTATTTTCTCAGGCTTACAGTTATTGTAATTACAAACCTAATTTAGGCAAAAGGAAGAATGGCTGTTTAATGCTTATATAATTAATTCAAATGCTAACATGGAACACATCTTCGTATTCAAATATTCACGTTGATATCTACATTAATGTATAAACTAAAAATTTATCCAAAACTTGCATTATTGATTAGATTCAAAGCCTTATAGATTACTTATTTGTAAACCAAAAAGATGGCTGTGCCAAAATACTTCATTCTGTTATCCCTTTTGGGAGCTCAGTGAATTGTTTAGGTCTGCTTTCCAGTTTTATTCAAAAACACCAAAAACTTGGCACATGAAATCCACCACTTCTGAGAACAGTTTGCTTCAGTGCTCAGACACTTCACAGTGACTCTACCATTGACTCTCAGTCATCAGTCCCAGTTACAAATTCTTTTGCTAGATCAAAAAGCTTACTCAAATGCTGTCTTCCCCTTGAAAAAAGACATTTATGCACAACAACATAAAATCACAAAGCAGTTTGAGTTGGAAGGGATCTTTAAATGTCTCATAGTTTCACCCTCCCTGCTATAGGCAGGGAAATCTTCCACTAGATTAGGTGCTTTAGGCTCTATCCAATCTGACCTTGAACATTTTGCTCAGAACTTCTCTGAGCAGCCTGTCTTACTACGCTCAGTAAAGAGTTTCTTCCTTATGTCTAACCTAAATCTCTATACTCTAAAACTTCTAGTTTAAAATTATTACCACTTGTTCTATCACTACAGACCCTTGTAAAATTAAAATCTCTCCACCCTTTGTATAAGCCTCTTTAAGTATTGAAACATTACAATAAAGTCTCCCCAGTGCATTCTTTTCTCCAAACTAAACAACTCCAACACCCTCTTACGATTTCCCTTCAATTTCGATTTTGGAGTACAACACAGATTTAGGTCTATAAGGTTCTTCAAAGGAAGTGACTGACTTGTGCATGTTGATGTGTGTTTTTCAGAAACTGCTAACAAAGAGGTCTCTTACAGTTAAGTCTCATTCTGGTATCTCAAGTTGAACATCAGAAAATCAAGGGAAACTTCCCAGCAAATTTATTCAGCAGATGGACTGCCCATGCTGAAGTAACTGGCCTTCAAAAGAAATTGACTCACTGCTACATTTTTCTTTGAAAATATGCCAACCAGATAGGAACAAGCAATGTCTTATACTGTTCTTGGAACAAGTGCCAGAATAGAGTGAGAGAATAGAGTGAGAGAACTATTGACTATGAGGAGTAGTAGTCACATTAGAGGTTGCTTTGCTTATTGCAAAGGGTCCCAGCTGAATTCTCTTCCCATTACCTGTCACATGATATTGCAAACAGGACCAATGAATAAAGGCAGGCTGACAAGTCAGGCATATATCCTTTACCTATGTCTTACAGATCACAGTATTGGAAGGGACCTCTGGAAATCACCTACTTCAATCCCCTGCTACAGCAAGTTCCCTACAGTAGATTGTACAGGAAAACATCCAGGCAGGCTCTGAGTATCTCCAGAGGAGATTCCATGACCTCTGGGCAGACTGTTCCAGGCATCACGGCTTACTCAATGTCTTCTACTGGAAACACCAGCTCAGTTATCCCCAAGACTGTCCTGAATTCTCTGTAACAGTTAAGTAGAGAGCAAATAAAACAAAATGCTGGCAACCATTCTTACCTTTTGATCTTGACTATATGCTAAGATCCAGTCTTCCTGCTTTGGGTGGAAGAGCAGACTGTGAATGTAGAAGTTCAGACGGTATTTTTGATACGTGGCACCTTCATCAGTACTAATCAGTAAGCTGCTCTCAACCTCTGGATCAGTCAACAGCATAATCTGTACAGAAGAGTAAGATCAAAATACAGTGTTGAAAAGGAGTCAGAAGAGAGGAATTTCAGATAATCTTAATAAATATGTCTGTTTCAATATGCTTCAATGCAGTATCAAAACTAAGTGCAGCCAATCTTTCAGTATGGGAAACAGTGTACTTGAACTATATATATAAACATTCAATGTACAATTAAATAGGGAAAATAACTATCACTTGTAAACACAGACCCAGATAATATGTTCAGCTATAAGAAAAAAAAATATCAAACCTGAGGTTTGTGACATAAGAGTAAGAATAAGTTACTAGACAGTCACAATAGGCTGTTAGGGACTTCATGAATGATATTTTGGAGTAGCAGATTAAAAGTAAGGTGTTCAGAAAATAAAAAAAAAAAAAATGAGTAGGGAGGAGTAAAAGTAACATACAAACGAAACAAACTCTAACAGTGAGATTTGTTAAAATCACAGAATCACAGAATGGCCAGGGTTGGAAGGGACCTCAAGGATCATGAATCTCCAACCCCCCTGCCACATGCAGGGCCACCAACCTCCACGTTTAATGCTAAACCAGGCTGCCCAGGGCCCCATCCAATCTGGCCTTGAATACCTCCAAGGACGGGGCAGAAAAATCACAGAATTTTCAGAGAAGATGACAGTTTCCTTGCATAAACATTACAACTTCTCTGTCTGCAAGGAATATCTTGCTTTGTCAGGAGAACACATTTGACAATGCTGTGGGTTCTTTGCATTTCCAGTTTCTATGACGCTGTGAATTAAAAGATGCACTTGTTGCACAAATAATTTCCGCACAGCAAAGTTGCTTCCTAGCTTTGTCCAAGAGTGAAGATACATGGCTTGCAGCTGTCATAGTTGCTTCTCTCTATGGGATTAATTGGTCTGCATTGCTGATGAATCAGAGAGAATGAGAAAATTCTCTTACACATCTCTGCATGAGAGAGAATATATAGGTTTGAATATTACAAAGAGATCATCTTAGTATTTCAACAAGCAGGAAATAGTACCCATCAGGTGTGGAAATGAAGGATTATGAATGACAAGCATGAAAAATTCTGAATATTTGCCTGGGAAGGTATTAAAGCCTTTAATCATTAGTATCATTTAAATTTAATTTCATTCATTTATTTAAGTATTGGTGCTGCTGTTGCTCATCCATCTTTAGATGAGTCTGAAATGAAAGGACCATACCCATTTCTCAGAGTAAATTCCTACCTGGTTCAAGCACTGCAAAAACACACTTTTCAATTCTATGTCTTTAGTTAGGCAGGTGGAGTTACGTACAACAACTCGTAACCTATGAATTATAGAGGACCATAAGTCTCGATAGACACAGATGTTAATTAGCTGTATGTGAAGGTATAAATACACCTATGTCCTTCATTACTGGATAACCGCCAGAGGCTTTTATCTATGTCTAGAAAAACGATTTGGCTTGTGACTTGGAAGGTTAGGAGTTTCCTTCAAACTTGCTAGAATTTAGTATCTTCAGTGACCTTAGACAAGTTGTACCGCCTTGCCATACTTTATCTTTAATGTAAAATAGGATAATATTCCCATCATAACCCTAAAGGCACTATCTCCTTCTGGTATCTTTGATCTGCTTTTGAAATCTTACAATGAAAACATGCACCATTAAAATTAAACATTCATATTTTAATTTAATACTTTCAAATACATCAAGTATATCACTGATATGGATTCTAAACTGAAGATTACGTGACAGAGGGTACAGAGAAAGCATTAATATTCAAAGCATCAATACATAGACCATTTATTTCCAATAAGCTACCTATCTAGCTTGTTAAGTCAAAAATAAACAGTGATGTTTATTAGTTACTTACTTTTTTTGTTACTGGAAAAAATTCCGGGACAATGTTTCTATGGTTAATGCTTATCAACTGAGTACCCTGAATCAGAAATTATGTTTTTCTTACTTTTATGACTTCCTTTATAGGTGGATTTTGTTTATATTAGTATGTGAAAATATCACAGTACAGCATTCTATAGTATATAGATATATAGTATATAGTAATATATAGGACTATAGTAACTAGAGCAGAAATAAACACAAATCAATGGGCTTGATCTCAGCTCTTTGAAGTTAATAGGTCTTTTCATTGACTTTGGATTGTGTCTCTAAGGCAAGTTGTTAATCAAGATCCACTCTAGTTTCATATAACTCTTTTTACCTGCACAAGGAACACATCTGACCTCATCACTGCCATATCCAAGCACATCACAGTCTTAGCACGTTTTCTGTCATGCCACTCCTGTGAAGTGTGAAAGTGCTCTTATCTCCATTTCATAGAATTGGAATTGAGGCACAAACTGCTGTGGCTCTGAAGCACCTAATTCCTCATTCAATCAATAGAAGTTAAGTACCTAAACAGACTTGCCAGCACCCATGACTTGGGCTTTAATCTGCTAACTACCTCCCTGAGCTATTCCCACTGCGTTTTCAGGTATCTATGGTCTCCAGAACTCATCTCTTGGCCACTGACCTGCAGTGACCAGCCAGTCTATACATGTGAAGTGTTTCAGAATACATCTGTTTTACTACATATGCCGATAGCAAAAGTATTTTACATGTGGCAGAGAGTGCAGAACAGCTGTAGATTTACATGAGGACATACAGAGAGTCATAATCAGGGTATGCAGTTGACCAGTGACTCTCCAGCCATTAGTCTGGTTGTTAACTACAAGACCAACTTTCAGTGCTGGGACAGTATTCTCTGTACCACCATCATATCCTACACTGAAATCACTTCGCAAAAATGTCCTAAAATGAAACGAAATAGAATTAAGCAGTCACTACTAAAATCACATTCAGAGCCCCATGTAACTTACAAAATCATAGCATGGCTTGGGTTCAGAGTGACTTCAATCATTTAGTTCAAAACCAGACCAAATAAAGTTAGTTTAAACACAAGATGTCTGCATGCAAATAATCAGTTACAAATCTGGAAAACAGCACTTAATGGATGTGAAGCAGAAACTGACATCTGAAATTTTTTTCAAAATGAAAGGAAAACATCCCATATATCTACCTGTATGAACCTTTCAGATCAGAACAGCAGTGTGAACCTGAAATTAATCCCCCAGATTTTCAGGAGAAGTCTCTATAGCAAATCCCTATAGATCATTATCCGGCACGGTTCATAGACTGATCTCAGAACACAGGGACTGAATTTTCTTTCAGTAACACTAAAACAGAATGTATGGTTCATAAGCACACCTAATGTATTCCAACCACTACAGAACATTCAGCCCTGAGTACCAGACTAAACACCTGTCTGAAGTCTAAATACCCATATTGTGAACGTTATCTCAGCATCAACTACTTCATAACACAGTCCTGCTTTCACAGTGCTGAACTGCACACTGCACTAGCTTACATATTGCCTAAGTTGCCTGGAACATAAATGAGAAAGGAGAGAAAGTACAATTGATATTAATGTTTTTGTTGTTGCAGTGTAAGAAGTACACAGTAAATAAATTTTAGACTTTTCTTTGAAATAAATGAAGCCAATTTGTACTTTGAAGTAGCCTATTACCCATTGACTCGATGCATTTGCTTATAAAGAAAACAAAAAGTGGACACACATTCTGAACACAAAATCAAGGAAAACAAAACCAGCAGCAATAACAAAGAGAATCTAAGCTTAGAAGTCAAATATCTCATTAAGTCTTTAATATCCAACAATATCTCAGAAAGAAGATTAGAAAGAAACTACCATTATAAATTCCCACCTCACTGTAGGAAATGTACTGGATGTAAACTCCTCGGAGAAGGAGCTATCTTCCCTGTTCCTGCAATGCCCTATACAGCATATCATTGCTTTCCCAGCTAGTACTGGTTTCTGGATAAATATATTCTGAACATCAGAGAGGCCATTGCTCAAGAAAATGTATCTGTTAGTGACTTGGAAAGAAGAAAGGATAAACTGGTGACAAAGATTGCTTATGGCAGTAAAGTATTCATAATGAAAAAAACATCCACCAAAAACAAAAACAAAAGCCAGCTATGGAGAGCTGTAAAAGGATTTCGCAATACTGAATACCTGAGCAGTAAAATGACAGGTGAAATTCAGCAATGATATATGGGGCAGTGTCAGGGGAAGACAGAGAAAGACAATCCCAAAGTAACAGACAGAACAATAGAGTCTCCATAACTATTTTATTTCAGGAGAGATTTATGTGGGATTAAGCATAGAGTCCTATGAAAACACAAGCTCCTTCCTCAGATTCTGTCAAAACCACTCAAATACAGCAGTAGGAATTATTAGGAAATAAACAGATTCATAAATAATCCTATTAGGTCACTGGACAATGTTCTCACATTTTAAATACTAGGTGTTGTTCTTGTTCCTCCATCTTAAAAAAAAAAAAAAAAAAAAAAAAAAAAAGTAGTAGCGTAGTAGTATAAAACAGAGAAGAATAATGTGAGTGTTTGAAGAATAGAACAAAACATTTTTCACAGAAGCAGCAAATAAATGAACTATTCAACTTGCAAAAGAAATAAATGAGAGGCAATTTGACCACATCTACAGGACTATGAATGGCCTGGAAGCGCCTACAATTATTCACCCTTTCATAACATAAAACGGCCAAGTCTCAAATGAAACAATAAAACTGACATCCAAATCACAGGCAGTTCCTGGATTTTTACCTGTTTAAGCCACAGAATTCACTGACACAGTACGTCGCAAACGTCAAAACTTAATCTTAATAGACAAAATTAACAGATATATTCTTGGAGAAAATATCAATCAATCAATCCAAAAATACTAATTTTGTCTTGAATCTGAGTTAGAAATAGTCCAGAAATTCTGGAAAAACATACAGGGAAATATTCTGTAGTCACATTGTTCTGACACTTCCCTCTGAACTGAGAGCAGTTTGATTTAGCAAGGCTGTTCTCACAGACATCACTGGAGAGTGAATAAAAATTATACATAATAATAAGATTACCAGCACTGGTAGTCTGATCAAACAATTTGTATGTAAAGAATTGGGTTTACTGTTTTTTATCTTGACAGTTTTTAAACTGTCTGATATTACCACCACAAAATAAAATGACTAATACAGGAATAGAGAGGAATATTTCTTCGCCTCTTGCTACTAGCAAAAGCCCATACTAAAGATAGACCAAACCATGCAGTGCCTCTGGTCTGGTTTATTGCTGTCTTATGTTAAATTAAATGAAAATTGGATTCAGTCAAGACTCTTCAGTCAAGACTCTGTTCTCTGTTCAGATCAGTGCTCAGAAATGATCAGAATATGCTTAGTCACACCAGGCACAGAAAGCACATGCTGCGTTTCCTCGTGCTGCAGATGGATTAGTTTTATTCTCAAATAAGTCAATAAAGTTGACACAGGCTTTTGCACCCAAATGCAAGGCACCCAGTAATCACTGACCTCTGAAAAGGAAGAAACTTGATTTGCTTTTCCTAGAGGTGACAAATGAACATGAAACATAATTTATAGATCTTAAATGCTTCACGCTTTGTTTACCCTTTTCTGGTGCTAACTCTTCAGGGCAGATTCACATGACAATTATGTGCATTTTTGCTGTCCTGACAAAGCAATCTGGTAGTGCTTTGCAAGAAAATCCTGTTTATGTTTATAGAGATAGAACTGTTGATAATTGTAGGGTTGCCTCAAATGCCAGATTTAGCAGCTTAGTTAGAACTAGTTTAGAATCCCTCTCAACCTTTACTTATTTTATTTCACTCAGTTCTGGTGCATGAAGACATCTGAGTTATATCACCTGATCAGAAATAGGGATGATATGCAGATCTGGACAAATTTACTTAAAGAACCTTCACCCTCCTCACTTACTACATGTTTCATGTATAGATCCACACAAACAAGTAACATTTCTCATAAGAAAACAGAGGAGCGCAGAGAAGTAAAATAGGAAATCAGAAAGGAAGAACAAATCAGAGTATTCACTACCCAAATTCTCTAAATACTTGCATTTTTTTCCCAGTTTCTCTACATGTCAGTTACATAATTTTAGAAGTTTTCTGATTTTTTTTTTAAACACACAGTGATTGCAAGAGTATAAGCACAACAGAGTCTCTATAATTTAATGAAATTTCTGCCAGTTTATGTATCACTTCTGAATTTGGATTGTCATTTACATGCCATGAAGACTGCGTAAAGAGAGAACCTGATGCTGTAGATTCAGCAATGAATTTCAAAGCAACATGCTTTGCTTTTAAATAATCAAAATAGTTCATGAATTAAGGTTTACAAAACCTAGCAAAAGAACTGAAATGAAACAAATTGAAAAAAGTAACTGCTTTGGTCATGACATTCCAGTATAAATGCAGAGGTACTGTAATGAAAATTAGACCATCTCCTCTCACAGGACTGAATTGCTGAAAGCAGTAAGTAGTTGCAAGAGCAAGTAAATTAGGGACAAAATTACCAAAAAGAAATAATTCAGGCATTCATTTGGATATTAATAGAGAAAGAGGAGAGTGAAGCCTCTGCAAAATTAAGCAAGCTTTATTCATAGATTAACTTCAACTGCTGTAGAACTACACTCATGAGTAAATGAAATGAAAAAAAAATGAAATGCCACTGAAATTTTGGTCCTCATCTTTGTTTTAAATAAATTGGCTAACAGTATTAACACCTAAATGAAAACACGAAATGAACTGGAGTTGGCAGTTTTGAAGCTGTCTCTAACGTCAGCTAAAAGACAAGGTTAGTTGCTGAGTAATTTCATTAAAACACCATTAAAATAATATGCCAATAATTCAATCAAGCTACTGTGAAGTGTTTTATTGCCAGAAGTTCACATCAGCTCAGAAAGTGCAGTAATTCTGCAGGGAAATAATAGATTTCAGTGAAAGAATTATACTTTCCAACTCAAAGCTTTCAAACAATGACCTAGATTGGAATCATCTCAGAAATGAACAAATTAATACAAGAGGTCAAGTAGCTTTGCAACTATAACTCAGTAACTTAAGAATACAGAGGTTCTTATTCATGAAAAGACATAACTCAATCTTATAAAATCAGTTTGCGCTTTGCTGAGATGGAGGCAATATACTCCAAGTTCCCCCTGAGTAAAATTAGATCCATGACCAATAGATAGAGTAACTTCGCTCCAAACTAAATCCAGACCTGGACAGTGAAAACCCTAACATAATCTTTTCCCAAGAGCATGCAGAAAGTCCAATAACCGATGAGATATCATCATGTTTCTCAAGCCTCGGCTGTTCATAGGCCAGAGACGTGCTGTGGTAAAAGATTCAGATACTGAATTCATCTTGTTTGCACACATGAAAGATTTAATGCTCATTGAGTGATAATACATTCTCCTGTCAGCAGAATGCTAGACGGCAAAGGGTATCACTTAGGATGGCAAAAAATTATAACCTGCCAATATTTTTGAGTGCTGGGATTGTACAGTATTCCTAGCAGAAATATTGTTAAGAATAGCATTTGGCATCATGATAAATGTGGTTTGAAATAAAAAGCTGGCTAGTAACTGGAAAAAAAGAATCAATTTACCTGTTTCTGTATTAGCGCAGAAGTTCACTACGGGCCAGAAGTGACAGCAAAGAAAAGCAGCCAATGAAATCTCTATTTTTCACTAGCTGCAGGAATAACCCTGGGTTGTTTTATGAGACCGAAAAAATTGAAATCACATAACAACAGTAACATATGAAAAACAAAATAAACACTTCGTAACTCTTCCTTATGCGAAAGTATTTTTGTCACTTCAGATGGTAACACAAGTACTCACTTCCAATAACCCGCTGATAGTGTCTCTGGTTTTACAGAATAATATCATTTTTCTTAGTGAAAAAGCAAAATATTCTCAAAAGGAAAAAGAGACAGTATGAAAATTTTCCCTTTGGGAATATGTCTGCCACCCTGATACGCACACAGTCAGAAAACAATTTGTATACACACGTAGAAGGCATCACAGAATATGTGAAATGTCAGTAGTTCTTCTGCCCAAAGCGTCCTGTTTAAAAGTTTTGGAGTAATATGTATACAGTAGAGATTGTATCCTTTTTTAACAATATGTTCTTCAGAGTGGTCAAGCACTTTCAGAGCACTGAAATACTAATGAAACCCCACCACATACACTACTCAGTAAAAAAAAAAAAAAAAGAAAAAATAGAAATAAAGATATTGCACCCATTTCAAAGGGCTATCTTTTTAAGCAATGAATGGAAAACACCACCAGCTGCTCTGTCAAATACCTTTTGACATCTATTTCTAGAAACCTAGAGCAGTCATGTTACCCTCTGCTCAGAAAAGACACATGTAGACCACTGATGAATTCAAACCTTGGCTGAACATAACGTCTTCCTTTCACTGTGGAACTTAATATAAACATAGCCTTACAGTTTTATATTATAAGCTACCAAATACTCCACTGTATGTCTCTTAGCCCATTTTTGGTGGAGCACAGTATTTGGAGTCCTATAGAGATATTTTTAAATGGACACTTGTTTTGATAGTTTAAAAAGAGCATTCCAGTAAATTGTGAGCTTTAAAAAAATCCATTTCTGATTCTTCTTGTTGAATAGAAGGTCTTTGCAGCCTTTGTTTCCTCTTCTCATATTGACTGAAATAATTAACAGTTTGTAATTAAGGAAAAAAAATAAAAGGTTTTAATTTTCTCAATATTCAAACATTTAAGTTAAACAAAGATTTTTTTTTCATGTTGAGCAATGCTTCCAGTTTTACAACTATTGCTGTGATTTTCAATGATAAACATCATCTTAATATTCAGCTGACATTTCAGTGTTTCTTTTGAAAAAGTGATACACAGTAATAGATTTTCATGAATATTTCATGTGGTTTGAATGCCAACGACTAAGTTCTAGTGACTTCTCCATCTTGAACAAAGAAAACCCAAACCAGTACTAATATATTAACTACATTAATGAACCATTGCTGTATTGTTGTTCAGCTTTCTCTACTTTGTCTAATCCCACACTAATGTGTTTTCTCAATATGCTGTATGAATTTTCATACTAACAAAACCGCAGGTATAGTGTTGGGTCGATAATAACCACTTCTTGCTCTGAACTTCAGTTCACAGAAAACTGAAGCATCAAGAGGGATTGAGTTGATCATGTTTCTACCAACATCCAAAAGAGGGCAGTGCACGCACACACAGCCCGTCTCATTACTTGCAGCTCATCGCTTTGGGGACATTCATCAACTGAACATGTTGCTACCCTACAGCCTTTTCTATCTGTGGCTAAGTGTTGGTAGAATCTCCAAAGTACCTCACCTTAGACCAGATTTAGACCAAAGATTCTGCTACTTCTTTTTCCATTAAAGGTGAAGAAGCTCATTTATCTTCACTTCTGTTTCTGTGCTGCTGACTCACTACTTGTGGGCTGGACTGCAACCAGAAACATCAGCCTTCACCTTCCCAAGAGTGGGCTGCAATCCCAGTAGTTAGAGTGAGTCCGTAAAATACGTGCTTTAGCTTTGAGCCAGTATCTTTTAAATAAACCAGGAAAAAAGACGACGTGGGAAAACAAGTCCCTTTTTAACACTTTTTAAACCTTAGCTTTTTAAAACACAGCTTCCACTCCTATTGCTCATGAATTAAACAAAGATTCTATATTTTGTCCTTGTGTTAATGGAACTACCATCATAATGAGGTCTATAAAAAAGAAAAGAAACTCTCAGTTGCATCATCCTTGCTCATACAAAAAAAAAGTAATGCTAAAATAATAAATAATATATTTCTGTAGTATGCCTTGACAGATTACTGCTGGATGCTTCAGAGCTACTTTTGCTCTGTAGAAATTATAAAGGAATTATAAAGGAATATAACAGATGCAGAGACCTCTGGAGGTCATTTACTCCAAACTCCTGCTATGTACTAAGCCAGATTCAAAGGTACAGAGTGATGCTCGGGCCTTTGTTCTGACAATTTTTAAAAGACTGAGATTCCACATACTCTTCAGGAACATCCAATTTGAAACTGTCTAGTTTTCATTTGGGGTTAACCTTATAATACCAATGACTTTTAGAACAAATGAGAACATCTTCAGTTTTATACTCCTCTTACCTTAAAGGTCCATTTAAGCTCAGTAAAAGTTTTGCTCACATGATTTATTTTTGCGTTGCCAACAGATCAAGCATGGTCATTTGTGAGTTACATTATATTGCATCTTTATACCCTGAAAGGCACTGAAAACAGCCTAAAGGCAGAGGAACTAATGCGCCCTCAGCACTTAAGTTTACAGGCTTAGTGCAGACTGTGAAGTGTACTCCATTAACGGTGTACAAGCAGGGACAGCCTGGATGAGGAAAAAAACCTCATATACTGAAGGTGGATGGTCAGACAGCTGCAAAGGAGGTTTTGGCTTCCATCTACAGGAAATCAGGACTTTACATGGCCTGAGAAATGACCTGAATATTCACTTTTTATAAAAACAAAACTCTTCATGACTTACATGACATTTCTTGAGTCCTCTCTAAGTGTGAATCTCTTGTGTTTGGTCACACATAAAGAAAGCGTTTCATTTTATATAGTTCTGGATAAATAGCTTGTTCTCATGTTATGACACTGAAGAGATAAAAAAAAATCAAAGCCATTTCTGTTTTATTAATGGGTTTCATTGCCTGGATTTGAGAAACAGAAATGTCATCTTATTCTTTTGTCACTGATTCATGTATAATAATCAGAAAGCGTAAATACCCACTTACTGACTGGTTGTCAGACTCAGAAATCCAGGGGAAATAATAATGACTATGTTTTTTTGTGGGAATGGTTAACCTGATTTCACTCTGAGATTGCTTCATACAAACAGTTTCAGTACTTCATTGTTACATTATATTGCATCTATACAAAAAAGCCAAGAATGGAACACCAACACACTGGGTGCTACACTGTCTTATGCTAGCTCTTAGCTTGCAATCTATATCACCATCCTTTCTACACCCCTTCACTAGTTGTGTTTTTGACCTGGTGACGTGCTTACTGGATTAGATACTGACAGAGACTGAAATAAAACTTAGATGTTACTCTGTTGTGACTTTGAGATACCAGAGAAGACAATTACTATGACCACATGCTTAGATCCTCTGGCTGGGGAAGACGTCATTCTGTGGGAAATTTCAAATAAATTGCAAATTTGGTACTTTTTTTTTTTTTTTTTTTTTTTTCCTACATTTTAATCTCCTTTTAGGCTCTGAGACTGTGGTTAATCATCTCCAAACACTATTTGGAATGATGTTTCATCTAAATCAGTCAGGCACAATGTTAATTTGATTTGTACATCCTGATGCAAATGTATGGAACCCTGTCTACTTAATGTGAAGTTCCCAAAATAAACTTGCTTCTCTTCAATTACCTCTCAACAAACCCTTTAGAAAGAATCTCTGGATCTCAAATATCCACATAAAACATAGAAAAAAGAGAAATTTTCATTTCGGCTCTGTCTCCGTAAAACTCAGACAATAATTCTAAGGATTGAGATGTGTTTGAAACTTTGCCTCTAGATGCCATCCACAAAAACCTCAAGAAAAGCCCTTTTTATTATTTATGGGGATGATTTCCATAGTTAACGTGAAGATGTGGAAGAGTATCTTTAGCTGAGACAGAGTAAGGATGGCAGGCTCACATTCTTTTAGAAGTCTCACAATGCATGTGTTAGTGAGCTGAGATTGGCCTTTTCAGCTGTACCTGAGCCATATAAGAGAACAGTGTGCAGCTTGAAGGCCAGTGAGACCTACAAAGAGGTCAAGTATTATGGAAGCGCTGTGAGAAGCCCCTGTGATTCACTCCCTGTGATTCTACTCAATGCTGAAAATAGAACTCACCAGGCTCAGCTCCTAATCACACAATGTAAACACTATTAGCTCCAGGAGCAATCAGTTCAGAGGGCAGGAACATGGAAAAAAAAGGCTTCTGGTTTTCTATTTTCAAATCTTCCTCAAATCAAACTCTGGATTCTTATCTGTTCATTCCACTGCCTATTTTGATCTAATTTAGCAACCTGACTTGGAATTAAATCTGACTGTTCCCGATTCATTATTACTACACACTTCTTTCTCTCCTTTCATATGCACTTGACATAAAAAAGCTTCACTGTTGAAAACATCTATTCCTTAAAATTTAAAGGAAATACAGTAGAAAATTCTATTCTGGAATAAAGTCTGACTCATAACAAATACAGCATTTGATAATTGCATTTAGAAAAGAAAGAATTAAAGACAGCAAAATATCACAAAAGTTACAGTAGTATATGCACTTTATTTTAGACAGTGCAATCTAGTTCAATTATTAATCCTTTGTTCTTTTGCAACAGATGTTCTGCATTGCAATGAACAGGGGGAAAAAAAAGTTGTAAACTCTGAGATTGTTACAGCAACTTCCTTAGAGAAGAAAAGAAACCTGAGCTTTGTAGAGATCTGCATTACAATGTATTCACTCATATTGCCAGTACATTGTTCTGTTGCTCAGTAAGGCATTTCTATCGTTAAAGAATCTCATGAAATTAATTAGTTAATTTTCACACCAGCTTTGTGGTGGAGAAGGAAAATGCACATATCAAGAGGGAAAATGATTTGGACGAACACCTCTAATCAATCAATGGCACAAAAAAAAATTCAAGAAGCTACCAACACTGTGTGTTACAAGAACAGCATCTTCCAGCCCTCAAATACTGGGCTCTAAGGGTTGATAATCCTAATCAAAGAAAGAAGCAACTTGGCCTAAAAATACAGCAATCTGAGCAGAGCTACAAACGGGACAGGGAAAAGATACCAAGAGATTAATTTTTCCTTGCAGGGTGAGGTGTTGATAAATTCACCATCCATACATTTTTCTGGTTGTTGTTGGTTGTTGTTGCTGTTTTATTTTGTTTTTTTCCTCTTTGTGATATCCCCTAATATGCAGTTGAAAATCCAACGTTTACACCCTGAAAGGCATTGAAAACAGCCTAAAGGCAGAGGAACTAATGTGCCCTCAGTACTTAAGTTTACAGGCCTAGTGCAGACTGTGCAGTACTGTACTGTACTCCATCAACGGTGTACAAGCAGGGATAGCCTGGACAAGGTAAAAAAAAAAAAAAAAAAAAAAGAACACTCATATACTGAAGGTGGATGGTCAGGCAGCTGCAAAGGAGGTTATGACTTCCATCTACAGGAAATCAGGTCTTTACATGGCCTGAGAAATCAATCATTTCAGCATTTCCAGTCTATTTTTATTAGGCCTCGTAAACAGTTTTAATACCACAACATTTTTTTTTTTTTAATCAAGCACATAGGGAGACTAGCCTGAAGTGAACAAAGTCGTATCCCTAAGTGAATAAATGAAGCCTCATTATATCTTTTATACCCCTCTTTTCCACTTACACCTGTTTTTTCATTTCTTCTCTTTCATACCTCCCTACTATAAGATTCTCCCCAACAGATGTTCTGAGGTGGCTCATTTTTTTTTTTTTTTTTTCAGTCAGTCTCTACATATGCTTTAAAATAATATTGCATTAAGGGCAATTATGCCCCTACAAGAGAGAACTGGAACTCACTGTTACGTGCTGTTATGTTAGAAGAAAGAAGTAGGGAAATAGAGGTGCAAACAGAAGAATGATAATAACAGACTAACTATGGGAATGAAGATAAATGGGCTGACTGGTACACTTTTTAGCCTCTGAAATGTATTAAGGATAAATTACTTTGACTCTCCTTCATCTCTTCATAAATGGGAAGCATTGAGAGAGACAGGGAAAGCAACAGGACCATGGCCTCACCATATTTTTGGCACTGAGAGAATTCTTGCACCCCTAGTGTTGTATGTTATACATACATGTTATAATAACTAAAGATCTGTTTTACCTCTACTTGGCCTTCACCCCTGACTCTTACCACATGCAACTCCACTGTGGTGTAGAGTCCATTTCCTTGTGTCAGGAATATTTGAAAAAAGCAAGAGAAGAGATGAGAACAGTGATGAGCTGCAGCCATGAATTTAAAAAAATGTTAATATAGTAAACAATTTTAAATTGCAGTGTTGATCATCTGCTGATGGTCTCTGCTATAGTCCAGTTATGCCAAGCCTGGACAGATGGTCAATTCACCAAACACTTTGTTTTCATAGCCAACTGTTTCAAGCCATGCACTTTGCCTGTGGCCAGCCCTGGCACCTGTGTGCCACTGCGCTATTTAATATTTCAGAGGCTCTTACTCATGTCTGAAAAAGAAATAGTGAGAAGGGGATATCACAGAATAATCTGCACCTCAGATTGTGTGCAGAATTGCCCTGCTGGTCCCAAAGAATATTATTTGTGTCTGGTCATCCATGTTCCTCCATTAAAGGTACTCATCCTTCCAGTCATTACAAATGCTCTCATCTTATTTCACTTGAAGCCCACTGGCAGAAAATGTTCAATAAGCAGAGCTGATTTTATCCAAAGCATTTAAACCAGGCCACCAGTTTTCAGGGAGGCACAAGAGCTTCCATCAAGAAGAGTGCTAATGATCTACAGAAAAACAGAAGTATCTTTGAAAAGTAGAATTGGTTAAAAACAAATAAACAGACAAACAAAAACTGATACTTTTCCTTTACCTGTTTTGTCTCAATCAGCAAAATTCTTGAGACTGCCCTCATTACAGTTGGTGGCATTATGCCTGTCTGAGGCAAGTACAAGATCCTTTCATGCCTGCTGCTTTCCCATTCTGAATGTAAGCATGAATTAACCTTAGCAGAAAGTTTAACAAGACAGAACTTAGAATACTCAGTTGTTCCCCAGGATACGTGTTCTGGGTAGCTGGAGGGGGAAGGAAAAAAAAAAAAAAAAGTATTTTGACAAAAAACAATTCACATTTCAGACTAAACTAAATATTATATATAGTAAAAAAACAGAAAATTCACAACATTCTCTGCAACAATAAATGCTATTTTTCAGGCAATTAAGCTTTCTATTTATTTTGTTTTTAAAGTTTATAAAAGACTCATAGAATTTACAATATCTGAAAAATACAAATATGATTCCAGATAATAAAAAAACTACTACAATGTCTATTTGCTTTTGGGATATTTTAGTGGGGAAGAGAGGGTGTTTCATTAGATAACATTTTTGTTATTTTAAATGTTTATTAGGGCCAAGAAAACTTGTTTCAGGAAAAAAAAAAAAAAAATGTCTTCCCAATTTGAAATGATTCCATTGACTGACAATTTTAGAAAAAGACTCTTATATCACAAGTCTCCTGATAAAATCAGAAGAGTTGGCACCACAGTTTTCACACTGACAGATACTTCTTTTCTTTTGAGAGATAGCAACACAATCCAACAGTTCTTAGTGATATTTTTCTACTATATTTAAATGGAATTGCTTTCAAGTAATTATCTTCCAACACAAATCTCTGCAACAGGCAGCGATAATGGCTCAGCATACATTTGCTGGATCAATACAAACTTTGGTATCATGCTTCTGGTTCTCATACTTCAATTTTCAGGTGCTGATACAGAAAAGAATGAATACAGGGCCTGACTTCAGCAAGGATGAAGTTCTTGCTTGAGGTTATGGATCAGTATAGATTTTCTCACCCCAAAATGGTCATCAAAACAATGTAGGGAGAAGGAACAGAAATTACTTTGTGCTGAGTTCTCCAGCAGTGATAAAAGCAAACAACGGATAATGGTGTTGAAAGTATTCTTGGGGCTCAACAGGAGAAAAAAAAAAAAAAAAAAAAAAAAGGTTTCCTGCTCATCTCTCACCTGTACCAATCCCATCTTGTAGTGTAAAAGAATTACAAGAGTAAGTGAGGAATACCTCCTGAAAAAGTAGGACATGAAGTTGTGGCAACCAGAGGTAAAGTAAGTTGCCCCAAGAACCCCCTTTAGCTTTAACAAATTGGTTCAATCAATCAGAACAAACATTTCAACCAGCATGCTGATCCTGCCCTGTGCCACTGAGGTTGATTTCACGACTGATACAGAGAAATCGTTCTACAATTAAGGTTGGTCCAATGTGAGAAAGATAAACTCATGCTCTGGACAACCAGGCAAAGACCAAAGACAGCATAACGTAACTTCTCTCTGCTAGTTACAGTAAAGGAGACAAACATGCACTTAGAGAAGAAAAACTACAAAAGACAGCAAGCACAGTCTCCCAGCCTTATCAGAAAACCTTGATTCTCCATTTTGTGATCGCAGTTCAAGATTTCTTCAGACTATGGCATGAAACATGGAATCATTTCAGTTACAAGAGACCCTTAAAGGCCATCTGGTCCAACTTTGCTGTAGTTAACAGGGACATCTACAGCTCCATCAGGTGCTCCAGCCTGACCTTGAATCTCTCCATCACCACCAGGGCTTCCACCACCACCTCTCTGGGCAACCTGTGCCAATGCTTCACCTCCTTTGTGAAGTTTTCTTCTACCATTTGCCCATTTCCAGGCTTCAAGTTCCCTGACTTCAGCCTAGCTGTTTTTATCCAGAAGGCACGCTCGTATAGATGGATATTCTTTCTTACTTACATCAGCAAGCACTCATTTCCCAAATGCTGAACTGATAGGACACTATCCTTTCCATATAATTCCAAAGCACTCGCTACATGTTGGCTTTGCAGAAGCTGTATGCTTTGCTTCTTTTTGGTTTCTTACATGGTAATTCTGAAACATTCTTTAAAATTTTTCCTGAGTTTTAAATTGTTCCTTTGACTGAGAACAAAGCGCAGCTTCAGAAATTATTTCTACAGCTAGTTCTCTTTATGCACATTTATCTGATTTGCTTCTCTCCAAAGCATTTTTGTATTAATGCATTAATTTCATAATCACTTCAAATTATGTTCCATGTTGCATGAACAATTGGGGAATTAGCATCTGCTTACAAGTTGTTGGGCTGGCTTTTTATTTGTGTTGCTGCAGTCGATGAACTCAAATTATCCATACCAAAAGCGCCTGTGAAAAATTCAACCTCCAACAATAAATAATTCTCTTTACTTTCTGTATTGGTTTTTGTTAAGCAAATTCAGCACAGTCTGTTAAGCATTAACACAAAACACTTTCTTTCATTATCAACAGAGTTTTGGTATAATGGTTGAAGTTTTATGTGGAGTTATCCTGTAACAATCACACAATCTGCATTGGAAGGTAGAAGCTACGTTAAATCTTTCTGTTTTACTGTTACTCTCTGGTAACCATTACGCCAGATCTCAAATAGAACCATAGTATCACAGATCACTTGTGATATATAAGCAACTTTAATACATGCATTAAGCAAGGCATTCTATTCCACTGACAAAGAGATAGTATAGCTGTTTTTTCACATAGAGGCTTCCTCAGCCTCTTCAGATACATTTCAGAAAGCTGTTTTGGGTCATATCCAGATGTTGAAAGAACAAGATATTTCATCATAGCATTTAAATAAAAGTGATGCATCAATCTGCAGAGCTTTTCATGCTACTTCATGTTCAGTCCTTGTTCTAGTTTATGCTTCAGATGTTTAAGCAACAGAGCAGTATTCTCAGTTTGTCTTCATGTAATACCACTGTAGACATGATCAATTAGTCCAAAACAGAGAGAAAACCAAAAGAGAACCCAAGCTGGTGAAAAAAATCCACTTATGCTAGCAAAGCTTAATTAGAATTTAATTATATTCTTACAAGTTGAACCATCCAAGGCTGTATCCTTTCTACCTTCATCACCCAGCATGCAGGTTCATCAGCGAGATGAAAAGCAGTCTTATCTTTCTTATAAATATATATAGATTTCTCCACTGACTTTGCAGAACTACTACAGCAAGCTACATATACATTGATTTGTCATCTTCAATCAGAGCTTAAAGATTGAATTCATCTGCCTGTCTTCAGAGACATCCTGAGAAATGTTGATGAAAAGTTTAATCTCTGCCCCCTCCTCTTGGCTTTTTAAGAGCATGATAAATGCTTTCAGCAGTAACAAAGCTGTAGGGCTTTGCAAGCACATGTTCTTGCACAACAGATATTTCAGTCAACAATCCTTCTATAACATCTCCTAAAACCAAACCAGGTAAAGCACTGCTGGATTTTTGGACAAATAACATCACAGCATAATAATATCACCTCATCTTCATATTTAATATACAGCAAATAAGGAGAAGGATAAAAGCATACTTCTATTTCAATGTTGGTTTGTTTTTTTTTGTTTTTTTTTTTTTTTTTTGGGGGGGGGAAGGGGTTGTTTGTTTTTAATTGATTTTTTAATTCTAAATTGGCCTTCTTAACCATGTAGCTGACCTTACTAAAACAAAATCATACTCATTATTAGACAGCCAAAAACCATTCAGAAGCAACCCTACAACAGTGAAGAACGGGAATAATCATACTTTTCAGCAGTTTTAAAATTAACTCTCTAAAGAGTTAGTACTGAAATTTATGGTATTTTTCCTTTAGTGACTTGATGTGATTTTGCAGTCAAAGTTAAAAAACACCTGCTTCTATTTGGAGTTCTTTGAGAGCTAGAATTGTCCTTCTGTACCATACTTCATGTCAAGTATTTGAGTCTCTGCTCACCAAACTCCAATTAATATTTGAAAGGCTGAGGCACTAATGACTTCAAGTAGTGCTATTACTCATGAGATGACAAAGGAAACTTAGACTCAGTCTGTAATGCTTTAATGATTTCAAACAACTGGGAATGTTAAGCCATGCGATAATTCACTCGTAACTTTGGAGATTATGGAACAAATTGAACTCAATCAACTGGCTGACTTCAAAGATAGAGATGTAATTTTGTTATCAGAAGCCAATGATCAGTATCAGTTTCAGCTGTACAGATAACTCATGCAACAGTGGCTGTTGACTGCCAATGACTGCTAATGAGAATTTGATCAATAACAATTCTGAGGTTGCCAATCAGGCTGGGACTGTTCTAAAGACAGAAAAAATAAGTCAGGAATGATTTTGTCATCAGCTACAGCCAATTACAGATTTGCCCATTTCTTCTTTTTCTGTCTACTGCTTAATATCCAATATATATTGTTCAGTTGTGTCTATCCTTCCCAATCTCTACATTAAAGACTACAATAATCACAAACATTAGATGCTTACAGCTACTATGTTATAGGATTCTTTTAGCTGCCTACTAATTATTTGTTATTTCCATAAAGCCTAATGGATACTAGGTCAGAGAAGAGCTACCATTCCTAATATTCATGCAGCCTCAAGCAGAATCATATATTCCCCTCATTTTCTTGCACTATTTCCTGGGGAATATACATCAGATATAGACTAATATTAACATCCAGATCTTTCAGTTGCTCGGTGATGCAGACAAGGTTAGCTGTTTGCATACTCTTAATAATAGTTCTACATTTGCACATAAGGTAAACTTAAGCTTTATACTTTCTTATTCTAGCAAAAACAACTCTTGGGCCATTCTGGCCACTGGCAATACTATCTCTACTGCCACAGAGAACAACAGGGTGAAGTGTTACATTGCCTCTGAACAACTGATTTCTTTGTAAGATCTTTAGCATCTCAGTTTAAAAAGTGACCCAAAATACCATTTCAGATGGCAGTATGCCCTATAACTAAACTAAACAAGACAGAATAAACCAGTGATGGAAAAAAACATGTTCCAAAAACATTTCAGAGAGATGACACAAACATAAGAAAAAGGGGACTGGATTAGATGTGGTAGAGACTGGCACAGTCAGAGAGAAACAGAGACTGGCAAAAAAAAATAAGTCAAGATTATTTTTTTTGCTGCACAAAGAAATAATACATTTAAATTGTCACATAAACAAATTAAAATACATATCTTCTTCCTGACTATAGCAGATCATCAAATAGTGCTCAGGATTACAAGTCATGGGATTTAAAAAAAAATCATTATTGAATCTTGTGAAGACTCTATTTCATATAATTACTTAATCTTCTTGAGTCTCCCACATAGCATTTACCACCTTCATCATCTGATGCGACACTATAAAAAAAACTAGAATACACTGAATTAAGAGCTAGGAACATGACAAATAGCAGATTTTCTCAGGGATTTTCATTGAATAATTTATTTGAAAAGTATTTTCTTAATCAGCTCTTATGACAATATTCTGTTGCACTTGATCCATCAAAGTGTCAGAGATGTCTTTTTGTCCATTTCCCCAAATTCTAATAGATAAGTGTGCTCAACTGTTAGAATTCTAAAGAAATGATTAGCATTTCTACAAATATTTCTAGTCAGTTGAAAAGCTTAACTGATCTGTATATTAGAGATAATTGGCATCAAATTTACATTCTTCTCATATTTACGCCTATCTACCAGTGATCTCTATGGACCCAATGTTCTTCAGCAAATTAGCTTGGAGATGAGAAGGTTTTAGTGAGATCTCACTGCAGACATCCAGTACTTCAGGGGATTATAACAGAAGGGAGACAAACTTCTTACACAGTCTAATAGTGATGGAACAAGAGGGAATAGTTTAAAATTAAAAGAATCATAGAATAATTAGAGTTGGAAGGGACCTTTAAAGGTCATATAGTCCACCTCCTGCGGAAAGAAAAAGAAAAAAAGAGTAACAATCTAGGTTAGATGTCTGGAACAAATTTTCTTTCTCAGAGGATGCTGAAGCCCTGACACACACAGGCTTCCTGGTAAGGTTGTGGATGCCTCATCCTTAGAGGTGCTCAATACCAGGTTGTATGGGGCCCTGGGCCTTGATACAGTGGGTAACAACCAGACTATGGCACAAAGTTGAAAATGGATGGGCTTTAAGGTCCCTTCCAAACTAAGCCTTTATATGACACCATGTAATGTGATTACTTCATGTGCATTCATCTAGTTATCCTACAAATATCTTGAAGTACAAATTTCTCACCTTCATTTTTAATCATGAAAATATAAAGTACAAGGAAACTAGAGAGAACATTCATTACAAGGCTTAAGAAAGCCTGTGCCAAACCTCAAATGTTTGAGTGCAATATCTTTTATAGACAATTATTGTTCACCTCTCACTTATTTCCTGTCAAAGTAGCTTCTAAAAAGGACAATCTGAAGACATACAAAGATATTCTCAAGAGAAAAAAAAAGTTGGTGAACAAAATCTTGCATGCAACATTTTGATCCCAATCTCTGAACAGCTTTTCTCTTTTTAGAAAGAAGATGAAACTGAAATTCATGCATCTGAACATCCTAGTCTGAAGAAACAAAATCAGGCAGATTAAACATTAACAGAGTCGGAAAGTTTCCTTTAGTTCACTGACTTGTTAGATATGTCAATGAAAATTTAATTGCTTTGATACAGTTTTTCTTTGACATTTTGTCAAGATTCAAAGTTCCCGAATAACACAGACTTTTACAGTTTCTTTTCAGGCACTGCCACTGTTGGACAGCTCTCAGAAGCTGATTTGCAAAAGGCCTTTCTGAATTGCCGGTTTCCCTGATTCTTCATCAGAGAACCCTGGAGTCAGAAGAAATCTCTTGAGAATTCACATTCCTGATGACCCAAAGTTACATATAAACATGTAACAACACAACAGATGGATCCCCCTACCTCTGTTCAAGGGCCTTAAAAAAACATGCAGACACCATTAATTTCAGTTGTGCATGTAGTTTTTAGCCAGTATAGCCAATCTGACACTGAGACCACTGAATAATTCATACAAAATTGTTATCAATAGTGACATTCGACACTCTAGAGTTGGCTGACTTACTTTTTGCAGCCATGATATAATGGAAAATGTTTTATTTTTTGTCCTCTGCTGTCCTTTCTTTAAAAATGTTCTGAAAACCAGTCTCTCTACAGTCTAAGTCAAATTTCATGGAAGCCAATGAAGTCTAATTACTACATGATAGTAATTAAATACATTTCTTAATAAGCCAAAGCTTATTCCTCTACATATCTCAATTTCTTTATTGAGCTTGGAAATAAGTTGCATCTGGAAAATTTTAATCAATCTCAGATTCAGAAAACCACAAAAGAGAACAATATTGCCCAGAGCACCCTTTTAGCTGCAGTTTCTTCTTAGGTTTATGGTTCCTTTACAAATCTGTTCTGACAGAAATATTATGCTGTTATATAGCTACAGTAGAAAAAAACACCGGAGATTTTAAAGGCCAATGAATGTCCAACATTTGAATGGGCCCTGGACGAAGTAAGTTTTATATCAGCACTTGGTGAGTTCTGAAACATCAACCAACTTGTCTCACTAATTAAACTAACATTAGAAGACTTTAAAAAAGATCTACTTTGCTAATTAACTCTGAAGAGTTTGCTATATGGCTATATAGACTCTCTCAAATAAATATAATAAATAATAATAAAGTTATAAGCATGAAGTTGTGAGCACGCGGATTTTCCCTCTGGTTTCTGAGGACCTCCAAAGAAAAATGTAAACCTTACAGTTTTCCAGCTGTATTGAGATTTCTAGGCCTTTTCAGGCATGTATCTGAGATAAATACATAAATCTTCAGCTGACAAAAGAAACAGACATCAGATTACTGAATCCTTCTTTGATTCAAGTGTCAGTTTGGCACAGTTTTCCTCATTTTATTACACTCAGATCTCCTTCCTCCATGTTCTGCATAAGAAAGTTATTAGGACAATTTAGATAGCAAGTAAAATGGCAAAACTCCAGAAACTCCAATGATTTCAACCTTACACCAAGGCTTCTGAAGACCAATCCAAGCATAAGAACAGTGCCAGATTCTACACTTAACTGTGCTTTGCTTTAGTGGCACTGAAAAACTATGCTGACCTCTATGAACGTGGTTGCTAAACACACTTTCCTTTTCAGTCTTTCAGACAGTTGGCAGAAGGATAATTAAGGATACTCCAGCTCAGTGTGACCTGCCCATACTGACATTTTTCTTCCCACTGCAGTGAAACCAACTAACAAGACAAAACAGGTATGGAAGAAGAACAGAGAAATTTGAATCCCAATTTTATTTTGGCTTGGTTGCCTGCTTCTCTGACAGGAGATAATGGGGAGAAGAGTAATGACATTGCTTCACACGAGACATCTCATATATACAGCTCTGGACTACATAGCCAGCAGATAGAAATAGAGTGCTTTTGGACAACACTTCAGAAAATCTAATGCAATAACAATATAGTTTGACACCAGCCATGGATATTAGATCAGGATTCTCCTGTCTCTCCTGCCTCCAGCTGCAAATTTTTTTTTGTCCTTCCTCTTGTGTTATTCATTCAACTCAATCTGTCTGCTGGTTTTATCAGCTTGGACTAGCTCACAGCAGGGGTTCATAACCATGATGATGGTACAAGCAGGAATCCACAACCACTGAGTGGAGTGTGAAGGGATACAAGGGACCTGCAGCAACCATGACAAAGTGGCATAGGCTGTGGTGCAGTTTCACCTTTAATTGCTGGTCTGACCTCTTCTCCTGACAAGTCTGTGTCTAGAGTACAAGGAGGAGTCAAGAATGTTAACATCATATTTCTGCAATCTTAACAACAAGCCTGCAGAAGACATTCTGAAAGTGCTTTGAAAGACTGCTTTATCCATTACTGTTTGAGTAAGGGACATCTTTATTCATATCAGACAACAGCTTGATTTGGAAGCAAGTAACATGTCAGGCTGTACCATCAATACCATTTAATTTCCCCAAGTTCTTTCTCTGTCACAGGAAAATTAGCTCTTCTTCAGAAGAAAATTAAGGACTTTTAGATACAACCTTGTTACCTTCTAAATCTTGCTCTAGGAGCCAAAGAGCATTAAGTATTCAATATCAGAAGGCCACAGTACTAAAAAAAAGAGATAGTTGTAAATATAGGATTGATATCTCAAAAAGCTTCCAGCTTAGAAGTTTTGTAACTTGGAAATCTGGAATTCTCTGCCTTTCAATCTGAATGCTATTTACATAGCCTTGAAAGCACTGTACTTACAAATAAAATGTGAGTTCTTTGTCACACAGGGCTTCAACCATTTCTACACTGAGTGTCCAATGATGTTATGCAAAAGCCAAGATTACAGAAGTGACAAATTGTTAAATATTCTGTTAGATAACATTATCTTCAGGCACAATTGTTTGAACTTTCTCATACAGCTACAATCCTCATCCCTACCAATTCTGAGTTATGAGATCTTAAAATTCTGATACCCTGAAGGGGAAGTTTTTGTACCAAGTCTCTTTTTAGTAGCCCATTCTCAAGGATAACTAGTTACTGAAAATCAATACTACATAAAGCATAGTCACAATTTTCTTTTCTTCTTCTTCTTCCTTCTATTTCAAGGAATCAGCACACAGTTTTCATCTTGATTATACTAAGGCAAGTAAAGAATTCAAATCTTCAAAGTCTTCAAATTTGCAGTTAACTCAACCCACGTTAATAATTTCCTGTTTGTTAGCTGTGGCAGACATACTTTTATCCCTGGTACATGCAGAATAGCTACACTTAGTTTAAGCGTTTTTTGCTTTCATCTAAACTGCAACTCACCACCACGTGTTGCTGAAGAGTAGAAGACATGAATGGATATTGATGTCACTCTGTTCATTAGCAATTCAACAATTATCCAGATAAATAATTTTAATGTAATTCTACGCCTGACACTAAATTTCAGTAATTTCACTCAAGTACAAAGGCAGTGTAAAGACATTTAAATTCAGTGTGCAAAGGAGTCTCAGATTGCAGACACAGTAAAAGCTAATTTCATAGTATCTGTGAATACACACTGATGGTCACAGAGCTCATGGTCTGTCCCCTCATCTCTTTTTCCAGGGTATGGTTTATAAATGTTGGTCACTGGAAACATTGCTGACTAGAATTTGTAATAATCCTGTCTCATAAGCATATACATACAAATCTTTTAGTAAATTCACCGCAATTTAGTTAGAAAATGTTTGTTTTTAAAAATTGGCCCACATTTTATCATGCAAGACTTAAACTGCTAGGCCTTAAATGAACTTGTAAGTCAGTGTATGCAGTGTATGTAGCTTCAGGGTATGAGCACTTTTTCCACCTTTTACTTTTAATCTTTTTTTTTTTTTTTTTTTTTTTTTAAAGGGGAAAAAAATATGACCTTTCAATATTAATGAAAGAAGACTTCTAACAGCAGGCATTATTTACAGAACTAAGACTTCCCCCTGAGCACTCAACTACTGAAAAAACAGTTAATAGTTATGTGTATAAACGATTGAAGATTTTAAATTAAATTCCTCGGAGAAGTTTCTCTAACAATGTTTAAAAATGAGCAAGATGAGCATTTCAGAGATTTGAGAATGACCAGGCTGCATTTCAGGAAAAAAGCAGGTCAAGAGATGAATTCTCAATAAGTCACATGCAGGTTATAGTTTCTTCAAAATATTTAAGGAAAAGTCTATAACTCTTAACTATGTTGATATGTACTACTAGTTATAACAAGCACAAATATATTTTGGGTTCCAAAAACCAAAGTTTCAGAATGACCACTGTAAATGTATATGCTAGTAATATCAGAAATTGGTTTCTCTTGGCAAAAAGAAGATAAGAAAATAATCAGGAAAGATTAAGTGGTGTATATTAAACTATTCAAAATGAAATATTTCAAAAACACGCATCCCAAAACATTACCCTTTCTTTTCCATCAAAATGCACTATTTTAATAAGAATGTATCTTAAGGTGTTTAATTATACCTTCAACTGAAGCCCAGGAGGAAACCAAACGTGTTATTTGAGTCTAAATGATGTTTCTTTCACATCTTATTTCAGAGAAATAAAATACTAACACTCCATGAATGCAAAGTAAATAAATAAATAAATAAAGCCCCACACCTCTTTGTAGACCTGGTCCTAAATTCTTTAGAGAGCTTAATCCCCTCCAAACAATCTTTTAGAAGTGTAAGAATTAAGCTAGAGGTCCTGGGAACATTATGCAAATGATTAAATGCATTGTGCACCCATCAAACTGATATAAAATCACAGTTCAATTTGCAAGAACCTCCTACCTGCAATTCTGCAAATCTCCTCTTCTTAATCCTATCAATCCCTACCCCAGCTTGACTCCATCCTTTCTTCTTTTTCTTCCTCTTTGATTCCTTCAGTCCTACCATTTCATTTTCTCTCATTTTTGTTCCAGCACACAGATGACTGCCTATTCTCTGCTTTATTACTTTTTGTATCTCTTTTCAAATATTTTGTTAATCGTTATTTATAGCTCAGCATCTCAGCAGCCCAATCATAATCCAGGAGTCTGCTGTTAAAATTAACACAAAAAATTTTTTTTTTTTTTAAATGTGATCTTTGCCCCAGGAAACTACAAACTACAGTACCAACAAAGATACAAACTAAAATACAACCAAACCCAAGTATGAACAAAGTTTTTCAGTGAATGATTGACAAAAAATTAAGTTTTTTATTTTTAAATGGAAAGTATTGGCATAAACTAAAGGATGTTTCCGAGAAACATCCACAAGGAGCATGTTGGAAAACTATATAAGGACACTTAACTGAAGAGACAGCAAAGCAGAAGCAGAGACTTCCACCACAGGTTAATCTGAGGTAATAGTTGACCTCCTAATATACAGTGAAGTATGGCAAAGGAAGGGAAACCTGGAAAACATGCAGTCCTATTTTTAATGTAATAAACTAGGAAGTACTTCAAATAAATATGTCATATGGCTGAAACGGAAAGCTAGCTATCTGATTCTGCATCTGAATGAATCAAAGGTGGCCATGCCACATCTGTCAGAGCTGGAGGGATAGGACACAGCAATAATTGAGACATGGGATGCTGAAAGCTTGAATAAGCCCCGAAGACAGCTAGGAAAGAAAATATTAGAGATGGGAATGCAAAAAGGATTGTCCAGGCTTTGACAATAACCTGCTTTGAAAATTTGGCCTGATTTAAAAATCCTTATGACTCTGTAAAGGGATAGAGCTTATTACTCCTTTATAATGATCATCACCTACAAAGCCAGTTGTCTGGATCAAAGAGGATATTGCTATCCTGCCCTTCTGCAGTCCTCTAAATCCACAGCATCATAGTAAAATCATAAATGCAATGCTCCTTAAAGCATCTGAGGAGGAGACCTCCTTTTGCTCTGTAGTATTAACACTTGAAAAGCAAATAAATCTGATGCAATGAGAAGGACTTGGTATCCCTATGGACTGACACTTGCAGTGACTTAGAAATCAGCAAGGCAAACAGTTTTACTGCTTCAGAACATCCAGGCAAACGTCACTGCAACAAAAGCGGAAGTCAGAGGGTAGCAGAGTTCAGTGCATATCTGAGTAGATGAATTCAGGTAAACAGCTACTAAATTAATAGCAGAAATTACAGCTATTTTATTTATTCATTGCAGCAGTATCTACCATACACATACAATATTCTGCAGCAATAAACCATGACATGGGTGATAACCAGGACTATTCATATGAAAGGATTTTTAGCTAGTTACATTCTCTGAACTGAACATATTGAACAAGGTTCAGCAAATGTAAATGCTAGCACTTCTGACTCTGAACTATGAGAATTCTTTCATAGCCCTGAAAGTGTTTTGCACCTCAAATGTTCTCACTCATAAATAGTGATAATAAGATAGAGACGTTTCTCCCACAAGGAATTCTGAGGTTACCTCAATCAGTGAATACCCTTAATTTTTGTTACAAATTCACTATTTATGTTTTGGCACAACATATTGGAAAAAAATCTCAAAAAAAAAAAAAAAAAATAGAAAACCAAGCAAATACAAGTAGGTTTATGCTGTTTCTTATAGGAGAGTGGAACTTGAAGTCACTTTCTCAGTCTCACTCTTGAAGCCAGTCTCCTCATTGTTGACTGCAAAATTACTAGAAGTACTTTTTTTTTTTTTTTAAATACAGTAGACCACACATCAATGTCTGATAGGGAAACCACAATGACATCTGAGTAACATATAAAACTATTTTATTAACTGTATGAGCCATTGCTACAAATAGTACTGGAGTACAAATCTGAAAAGTGATGCCTATCAGGGAAACCACTGAAACATCTCAAAGGTTTAGAGGTTCTAAATGCTACAAAAATGACACTTTAGAGGATCTGATAAAGTACAGCACACTCTCTGCAAGCACAGTTTGTCCCCAGACACACAAAAAAAATCTTACCTTCTTGCTGAGTATCTTGCTGTGCTCTTGCTTTCTGTGCTGCAATGGTGGGACACTGAGAGGAATCTCTTCTGACATGCTAACCAAAATACTTTCATTTTGTATTCAAAGTGAGTCTTTTTATTGACATTAGTAGATTTTAGATCAAGATCTGAGACTAGTAAAATGAATGTTAACCAAGTGAAGAGCCTACGTGGCTGACTTTCAAACAATGAAAGTGAGATTAAAGTTAGATCTATGACTTGTTAAATGCTTTGATATATTTGCATTTAAAAGGTTGTAAACCATTTTCAGGTCAGGGTTGGATTATTTTTTTTCCCCTCCAAGATTTTTATGCCATTTCATTTAGAAGTTTTTTCTATGCACCCTAATTTTTCATTTATAATGGATCTTGATCTTATATTCACCCAAAACTTTATTATAATACTCAGCTTTCCTACCTTTTGTTAGTTTAACTTACATTGTTACATGAAACAGCTATATATAATAACAACATATCAGGGTTGAAAATTAAGTTCTTATATAGACACACTCTCATTATTTTAAGAAGCAAGGTCACTCAAGGTGGTGAGAAAGTGGATACAAAACTTCCCCTTCCTTACGTTCTTGCATCTGAAACAAAGTTGGTGGGTGTTTTCAAGTAGATTCTCATGTGCAAATTCTTATCTAAATTCAGATTTTAAGATTTGATAAGTGATTTCACTAGCGGAATGCTGAAGAATAAAGAAACTTCTCTTTGAATGACTGGAAAATATATTTATTTTCTCCAGATCTCCTGGTTATGGCTTACATATTTATTTTAGCATTTGTCCTAAAAAAGTACTTTTTCTCCTATTTAGTTCTGTTGTTATTATTGTTCCTTTTTTATTTCAGGCCACCAGACCACACTTGAATCTATTGCGCTGACCACTTGCATTCACTCAACTTATCACAACACAGTTCAGAAACAATGCTGCAATTGCTGCAATTTCTGCTCTTTCAGACAATTTTTAGCTTGGCTAATTGCATTCTCTGCCCAAATTTGCCCTGCAGCTGCAGAGAGAGATTTCCATCTTCTTTCCTCATACAATGATTTTTTGTAGTACAACCACATGCTGTTAAGTAGGCCCAAGTACGTTCAATCCTAGAAATAGTTATTTCATATGGAATAAGAAAGGAAATTTGCGTTAATTTTCATTCTCTTAGAAATGTTTATGATTATGAAAGAAAGCTCTTACCTCAACCAGAAGAAAAATTTTGAAATCCTTCCCTTCTCTTTTCCCTCCCCCTAGCTTTTGAAAAGCCAAATAGGTTAGCATTGAACACCTTTCCCAAAGACAGGAGCACCCTTGGGAAAGCATTATTTTTCACCTTCCTTGCCTTTCCTCTTAAAAAAAAGAAATTAAAAAAAATAAATCATTAACTCTAATTTCAGAAGTAGATGAAGCAACCCCTCAACATACAAATTTGCATAATTATTATGCAAAACAGTTCGTATTGTTAGCTTATACCAACTGAGATTTTTACTACCAGGTGTTTTCAGATCTGCTTGCACGCATTTGTGTGTGAGGGGAACCACTGATGAAAAAAGAATTGACAGTGAAAAGTCTTTCATAAAAACATTCAGGCTATAAATGTTTTGAACAATTTTCAATCCCAAGCCTCCTTTGTTATTAGGTTTCGATTCTTCTTCTCAATCCATCTGTAAAAAAAATAGATACTGAAACAAATCCACAACACAGCCCATCAAACTTCACAAACGTATCCTTACCCTATGGAGCTGTCAACCCCAGCTTGCTTATCTAAACAGCTGCACAACTTGCTGTGTACCAGCAGCGTTGGCTCCAAAGCCCCTTTTAAATACCTTTACTGCTCGAGGAAACTTTCAAAAATGACAGTGAAACAATGTAGTTGAGATGAGCTATACCTCAGCTCTTTACTACAATTTTTTCCTTGGCAAGACTTTAAAGAGAAATTAGCCATTAAAAGCAAAAATAGTAAGATGCTCAAAATAAACCTGTCAGTTTTCTTTTTCTTTGTTCCCTTGGTAATGCCAAGGTTCTTCCCTTATTTCCAAAGGAAAAATATCCAAGACCATCAGGAAGGGACAACAGACACACAACTGGCTAAGCAACATCTGGAGAGCAGAGATCATCTGCATCCAGAATATTCAGTGTTTGAATTTCTATTTGCTTGGATACTAAAAAGATGCAGGGGGATATGGAAAATGGGAAATGCTGAAGAAAAGGCATTTCTTGTACATGGTTATTAGGCTAGCTAAAGACATAATCTCAACTCTACATCCAGTCTATTTAAACTAGGCTCTATGATGCCCTCATGGAGCTCTGGTACTGAAAATGGATTTTGGAATAAAGGTGGTGGCATGATCACTTTCCAAGAAGCACAGTCAAAAGATAAAGAGCATTCTGAAGAACAGAAAAGTGGGTAGCTCTAAAGAATGCCTCCAATGCCAGTAAAACAGTCATTTCCAGTTGTAGTTCAATACTTCACATGCACACACACACACACACACACACACACACACAAAAAAAAAAAAAAAAATTGGAAAAAGATACAAATCCCTACTCTGTATGTGCTCATCACAGCAAAAGCTACACTTAGTAGTCAGTGAAAGTCTTGTAACCAACTTAAAGAACAAAATGGACAGTGAATGTTGTGGCATCTTTCCATTCTAAACTATTCATGGTTGGCTGTTGGCAAGTAAAGAAACAGGTGAGGTATGAAGGTTCAGCTTGTTCTGTGCACTGTGTGAGGCTGTTAATGCCTCAAAGATTGCCTGCCTGCAGATTTCCACTTGTCCTCACAGCACAGAGCAGGGTGGGTCCCAATATCATCACCGATTTTCCTGGCAGAAAAGCAGATGCAACCAGTTTGAGAAACATGGGTCAGAAAAGAAACAAGTCCAAAAGAAAATCAGACATCCTCCTATGCAGTCATGCAGAAGACTGTCAGTCTAGCTCAGAGAAACCCATTGTTCATTTGCATTGCCAAAGCACCAGAAACAGACAAAAAAATCCATGCCCATCTGTTAAATGACTGAGATGATTACAAATTTTCACAGGCTGAGGGGTAAAAATGCCCTTCCACATGTTCAAACAGGGGAAAAGCTCATCTTCGCAGCTCTCCACAGATCAGTGAGATGAAACATCATATCAGGATGAAACAGTAACAATGAAACTTGCACATTAGGAGTACACACTGAAGGCAGTTGCTGATGGCTGCGTATCAGCCTGACCCCCCGCTCTTGTGCAAAATTACTTCTCTCATTAAACATGCAGCATCACGAACATTGTCTCTGATCATGACCACTCCTATCCCTGGAAAAGCCATGGGATGACCTAGAATGAGGAAACGTGGGCTAATTTCAATTTAGGTTAAAATCAAGCTGGACCACTGCAGCCTTCAGCATGAATGATTTGATGGATTAGCGAGTGATATTCTATGACATTTAAGGATGGATTTTTCAAAAAGATGAGACTTTTTTTTTCTTTCCCTGAGATTTTGCAGTCTAAGGAGAGAACAGCCCTTCTGCTACTTAGAACTGGAAAGCAGATCACGTAAAGGTTTGGGGCCTTGAGTTTTCTGTTGGTTTTCTTTCTTCTGTCAAGTTTTTGTTGTGTGGTTTTTGGTTTTTTTTCTAACTGTCCTCCATGGCAGCCGAGATGATGCTTTCTGCTGACAAATCCACTTCATTTTCATTTATTCATGTTTTCATAAAATATTACTTCATCTAGCTTAGGAAATGTCTTTTTACTGAAAGACATGTTTTTCCCATCCCAAGTGCAAGTCACTACTCTACTGTGAATCTCTCACAAGGCAATAATCTGCAAGAGCATATAGTATATTGTAGCACCTATTCATATAATTCCAAAGAGAGCCTATATATGCAGCTTTACTGTGAGTATAATTTAGATATATTGAATAATATAACCTATTTTATAGTAGGAACCTATTTTTTTTACTATGCATATGAATTGACTATTAATAATAATTGTTTGTGCTTAAACAACATCTCAGCACCTAAAGAAACTCAAAACATTTCTCAGTGAAACATTTCTGTTTCAAAGGTGAAAAGCTCGCAGTTCTAAGTGCAAAGCACTAATACAGCGTTTTCAAAGTTAAAATGTAAGTTAGAAAAGCAGGTACAGAAATATAAAGAGATTTCTTAAATCTATGTTTTTTAAAATCTTTTACATCTCTCCAGGCTATCTCCCAACTGTTCTGGGGAGTAAGACTCCTACAGATACAAGCATAATCCCATTAGTTTGAATAGTGATATTAACAGGCTGCATTAGGGAAGTACTCCAAGTTAGTGACGCACAAATGTAATTTATATTGAAAGCTATGTTCTTATCGGTGGTAGTTGAAAGAGCTTAAAACTAGCTTGAGCTGTGCCAGTCTATCACTCATAGTATTCAGTAGACACACTTCAAAAGCCTGAACTTAAGTCAACTTGTGAGCTTTCTTCTCAACTGACAAACAGTTTTCTGATGGAGGTTACAGGGCAAGTTATGACTATATATCTGGCCACATTTATCTCATCTTCAGGGAGCCAGAAAGATAGAGAATCCTTTATCCTTTTGTCTTTGCTCCTTGAGGGTACATTGCTGAATATGTAAACTTGCCACACTTAATCTGCTGTCCAAAAGATGCAAAACCTAGCCAAATTTATGCTGCCTGCAGGTCTTGCTTGTACTGGTTATAAACACCACCACATTCTCAAAGAACAGCTTCATGGTTGATACATACTATTAAATAAGACAATCCTCAGTGAAAGCAGAGGAATCTGAAAGCCCAAAGAATTGGTTTCTTTCACCTTGAATGTATCCTCAGTAAATACTTAGCCTGTTTGCAAATCTCACCCTTTAACTGTCTTTTGATCTTGAAAAGCACTGAGCTGTACTTATACATGAATGTGTGCATATAATGATTTTAGGGGCTCTAATATCACAGAAACATAGACTGAGCAGTCAACATGTTGAAATCCAGAACACTCGCAGAATCGACATAGCTATCTGAGACATTTCTTACCTCTCTATTTATGACTTCTTTGCTTCAATATGAACATAATCCTAATTAGAAGGCAAGTTGACACAATTAAAAAGCAATAATACATACACGCTCTTATTTTCTGGTCTTTGAGTTTGCTGATCTCTGCCACAACAAGCACAACACTAGCAGATAGCTAGCTAACATACACTGCTTGATCATTATCATACACTAGGAGAGAAAGTAATACTTTCATAAACTTTTTTTGCTGTTTATTTAGATGACATGAGCAACAGAGATACTAGGAATGGTGGTATATGTACATCTGCCTGGAGTAGCTGGTTATCATAGCTACTTGGGATGCCAAATACAGCTAAAATTATTTTCATTTTCTTTCCAAATTCTGACCATAATATAAACCTTTCAACTCCATTCTGTTGTAAGGAGGAAAGTTTTATTGAAGAATGTGAGCCCGCACAACAGATAGAAAAAGGATCAGAGCTGAACATTAGCCTAGATATGGTGACATCAGTGAGTTAATAGCGTATACCTACACTCATGGTAAGATTAAAACTGAAGACAGACATTTTGATAACCCAGAATTGGAATTAGTACCTTACTGAGGTGTACAGAACAATTCACATATTTCAGAGTTACTTTTCAGGTTGCCTGCAGAAACAGGAAAATGGCACATACACAGCTAAGACATTTAAGAACACTTTAATAGAACTATAAGTCTTAGTATTGTGGCATAATTCAAGTGCCAAGTACAAACATCTAGTATATGCTGCCTCCCTTTTAACCCAGTCAGCGACATTTCCTGTCACAGTCTGCAGTGAAGGTTGGGTGGGAGAGCTCTCAAAAGCAATAGTTTCCAGAGAAATGTTCCACACAGCTTTTCCTAGCTGTCAAAGCAGTAGTTTGTAATTAGAGAAAGCAACGTGAAAGTTAAGCCAAAATTCAAACTCTAAGTTATCCAACTAGGAAGGCTAACAGAAGGTAAAGGCACTGCTCAAATAACATAAATGAAATCATAAGGGCTACTCTGAAAATAATGCCTCATATTTTACAATGATCCCTACAATAAATAAAGATGGATTTTTCCTCTGATACATAAAGAATCAATTAATTGGTGTTGCTTTGGACTTATAATGGTAAAGCACGTAATAGCGCAGAAGATAAATTACCTCTTTATCATGCAAACATGACTGCCTCCTACTGGTATCAGGCATAGAAAACTTGTCATCCTTGGGGGACTTGCTTTCTAAGTGTAAATATTTTACTTACCTCTTCTGATGGGGAAAAAAAAAAAATAAAGTAGGGATTTTAGTTTATCCCTAGGGAAATTTCAAACTCTTCTATGAAACATTTTTTATTTTTGCATTTCTATACAGTTTATTTTCCCCATAATATATGAAATAGTATCTAAAAAGGCTTGACAAATCTCTTTGTGCAGTTAGTTCAGCCTCCAGTTTGGGAAGTTTTATATTACCAAGTTTATTAGACATAAAAATCAATCTTGAGCCTGATTCACATCTAAGACAACCTTCACAAACTGGCAAAAGAAAACAAGCAAACAAAAGAGTGCTAAAAGTCCAGAATGCCATAAAGAATTCTGACAGTATTTCCAGTGATTGGTATCCTTGTTCTAGGGAAGATGACGGAAAATGGTTCTCTGAAGAGGTGGGAACCTTAAGATAAATGATACACATGAAACCAACCAAAATACACAAGCAATTCATTCCTGTATTATAGGACCTCCTTGGACCAGAGATGAAATATTTATCTCACTTATCTCACTCCCTTATACATAAAGATACAATCTCAAAGATCACACACAAGAAGAGATAACAAACAGCAGACACTTGAATAATTTCTTTGCAAAACTGTAATTCCCCTCTCCTGCAAAAAGAAAAAAAGAAGAAAAAAAAAACAACCTTATTCTGACAGATACCTGACCATCTCTCCAGAAAGACATCTTCAAAATAACTGCTTCTATTACTATCAGTACAGTTTTCAACTGATACAAGTAATGTAGACTTTTAACCACAATAACCAACTTTCCTACTACTAGTAATGCAGTAACAACAGTTAGGATAGCCTTCGAAGATTGAGATGCTTGGCAAATACAGAGCTCTATGTACCTCTCCCTTTAATTTCCATAGCATAGTGAAATATTAGCAAGGTTCCTAGCAGATTTGTCTTACATTTGCTGGCAAATTCATATCACAGAATAATTGTAGTATATTAACTAAAGAAAGAAAACAGAAAGAAGAAAGAAAGCCATACCATCAGTGAAATATATCTATTATTTTTCTTGGATTTTTTCTTACATTCCTAGTGGCAAGTGAAATATTTAACTAAAAAGCTTCATTGAAATTATGTTTTCCCCCAAGTACACATACTTTTTGTAATTTTTACATTTGTTATCTTTAGTAATGTTTCAGCAATAAATGAGACAAAAACCCAACAAGTTCTACCAGGCAAAGAGCCAGAGCTCCAATTACAGCAAGCGCTATGAGAATAAAAGTAATAGATTTTAATTGGTGCCCTCGGGGAAAGGCCAATCTCCTTGGAACAAAGGGGGTCTTTGGTAGTAATTGACTGAATGCTCCTGTGAGAGCTTGTAAATGTCAGTAACATATATGAGAAACAGTAGCAAAAAGAAAGGTTTAGTATCCTGGAACTTATGGAAGAGTTACTGTGGTGGAAGCATTATAAAAAGAGTGTGGTGAAACAGTTAACGAAGGACAGGATTTGGAAGACAGGTCTCCACTCCAAGGTTCAAAATGCCAAATATTTCAAAAGGTGTGGGATTTCGTAGG
>NW_024962256.1:2204769-2247905 GCF_019238085.1 Lagopus leucura
CCCCCCCGCTACACTGGATGACTGATTTCAACTTCTCTATCAGTTTGTAATAGCCAACTGCAGCTTTTCTTCCAAGCATGCTTTGTATAATGCTTCCTTCTTTCCTTTCTGCTTTTCAGTTGTGGTGAAAATTACCTTTCACAGCAATACAAATGAGGGTTACAACCTTGCATAGATGACAGGAGCTTTGAGATTTCCTGACACAAAGAAACATAATAGAAGGAGATCAGATATTCCACAAGTATATGAATTAAGAGAATTCATTTATTTTCGCTTGGATTCCAACTAAAATCCTACTGCTAATTCCTATATTTGCAGCTAATTTTGGAATTTAGGGAAACATACAATTGTTTTCATTTATAAACTAGGTTTAACAACATTTCTTCTCAGCTACCCATTAACACAAAAATCCATAAACAACCGAGGGTCTGAAGAAGCAAACAGAGAAAACGTTACACTGTCTTCCCTAATAGATGCTGTCCTGCTGTCTTTGGTTCACCTCCAATTGTTCTTTTGTTTCTGGGAGTTGAAAACATCCCATTAGGCAGGGCACACAAATATAGATTGCATTTCTTTCGTAAGTGCCAAAACTGAGCACAGACTGCTCTCCTTCAAGTTTGCTGTGCTATCATGTTAATTATTTACCATTAGTAATAGAAGTAATCAGAGGCAAGCTGTGCACCAGACCCCAAAGGAACATTCTGCACTGATTGTTCCATTGCTGTTTGCTGTCCACTGAACTCCTTTCTAATTGTCCTTATTTCCTTTGATGAAGAAACCAGGTAGAGTAGACTGAAGATTAGAAATACTTTTTACTCATATACAGAACAAAGGCCTTATGTCTTATACGCAATATCTTAATCTGTTTAGATTGTTAAGGGCAGATTACTAACAATGAAATAATGAAAGAATCAGCAAGGTAGTTAAGAAACAGTAAGTATCATTATTAAGTTCCACTGGCATTCACGTTGGTAAGTCTACATGGAATCTAAAAGTTGAAATATTTCAAAACAAAATTGTTTTGGCTTTTCAGTCCCCAAATATTTTCCATTTAACATTTATTTCCTCAAGAGAGAAAAGCCTTGGACAATCAGGAGAGAAGAGCTTTGGATGATGTGAGCAAGAATAAAAAGTTTGAATATGAATAAATGCTTTCAATCAGTGTGAAAATTTTCTCCCTCCAAACAGCAAAATTCATACTGCTCTCTACATAGAACACACTGTAAATTTGATTTGTTCTTATCAAATAATGTGTTAATTTACATATTTCTTACCTTCTGAATGCATACTACAACTTTTTTTTCTTTTTTTTCTTTTTTCCCCCTCCAAACTACACTTGACAGTTCAAGAAGAATCACCAAAACAATGTACTTGCTCTGTGTTTGGACTAGACTCCTCCACAGGAGAACAGGCTTCATGAGAATTTGAGAAGAAACCTACACCAATCAGAAAGCCAAGTCCTGGTAAACAGAAAGCCTCTCTATGCCACTATTCTACTACATTCTATAAAACGTAGTAAGTATTGTATTTTTCTTCCTGCGCTTCAACTCATACGCCCTTCCTTTATCTTTTTATCTTCATCTTTTTATATTTGCTGTTAATGAAAAACATACAGAGATTGAATAGGAAGACTTCAAAGAAAAACAAAATAGATTAAAATATTGTTTTGTTTTTAACCATTGCATTACCTGTTTTGTGTTACCTTTGACTCTTTTATTTCTCTTCTGACTTTCAGAAACTGTTCTCTCCCTACAAAAAATAGGCTAACATTATTACTTATTAGCACTAACATGAAGAAGCTCAATTCTAATTTTTGCAATATCTTTACCTTATCAAATACTGAATTATTCCCACTTTCTCCAAGCTTGGCTGCTTCCACACTGTTCTCTTCACTAATTCTCATGCTTGCTGTATACAAATTAAATTCCTCATTTTCTTAGCAATCAGACAATTTCTTTATTCCATCCATAAATCTTTACCAGCACACCTTTACACTATATTTACCAGCATTTGTTAATCAGAATCTTCATACACAAAAATGCCTTCTCCTCAACTTTCTACATTTCTTCTCCTTATACTCCAAGTACAGCTAGACAGAAAGCATAACACTCAACTATGCAATAATTTAGTCACCCATTTCATAACAATGTACCTAGACTGCAGAAGGGGTAAGCAATTACAATCTGCTGGAAAACATGCTCTACAGATTACACTATCTGCTAATTAACAAATACTACATATGAATTTGTCGCAGGCCTGACAGGAGGGTTGAACTCAGTGCTCCTGTGGTGAGTATTCATGTATTTGCTACTATTTATCACTTTCAAACCTCAACATACCAGTCATTACACAATTATATCACAATATCACAGTATTTCTTTCCTTTAAGCTCAACTTCTGAAATCATAAGGTAATTTTAATATTTCATAAGAACAAACAAATGCATTCAAACAAGAACACTGAGTGAAATGATACAAAAGTGATTTTTAGGTGTGTATCTTTAATGACTCAAAGTTCAGAAGGTAAATGAAAACAATCCTACCATATAGATTTTAGTGAAACTTCATGGAACTCTGAACAAGCTAACTTTTACCTGCTCGGGGCTTGTTTTTCATAGGAAACAAATAAATAGGTGTTAGGCTACCTGACTTTTCCCTGGTTTAAACAGTTGTTATAGAAATGCATGGAGCTATGCGGGACGTACAGGACGTATCTGTGTTGTATTTAGATACACACATGTGCTACCATCAATCCCAGCTACCTCTACCTGAACTGCAGCTAACTGTATTTCTCTGTCCTCTAAGCTGCTGGAGTACATCTTCTGTTGCCAAAAGAACTATCACCTATTCCAGAATATTCGGAAAATAACTGAGGAATTCAAAAAGAATAAAAATTGAGACATTTAACAACAGATTACCATGCATAAGTTTTAAATGTCCAGCTTGTAGACAGTGGAATCTGAGTGAATTTCAGCTCTAAAGCTGAATTCTGTGGCTCATACTTTCCTATCATTAGTTTCACTCAGTATGTCCTTGGAGACTCCTGTAAGAGACGTCATACCGTAGTACAACTTTAAGTGGGAAAATGTCAAAACTGCCACTATTTTTGATAGCCTTACAAGAGAAGCAGAGGAATAAATGGGCTTTGATTTCACTTCATATCCAAGAAGAGATATGGTTGTAGAATAATAGCAAGGGCTTTGCTTGTAATGGCTATTGTGAGAGCTGTCAAATACTGCAGGCATGAATCAACAGAGTTTGGTAGTGAATGCTGCCAGACACTTGGAAAGTCAGAATATTCACTTTAGAAGACGACACTCTGCCTTCACTTTGCTAACACAAATCAGGTTGCTTGTTAATTACTGGCTTCCAGTGAACTCAGTAACGAAGACTAGTAACACAGGACCAGCACAAGTAGATGCAGTGAAAGAGTAGAAGCATACTCTCGAATCTGAAAGCATTACAAGCTGAAGTGGAAAATATATGCATTGTTACACCTTTATATTGTTATGACTTTATAGTAATCACCAATAGTTCACACAAAAGTATTTGCATTAATTTAATTAAAAGCATTGAAAAATTAAATGAAATGTGAAAAAATATCTTAATTTAGTGGTGAGCCATCCCTTCTCTCCTATGAGTAGTGATCTGTTACATGTAATGCAGTCTTATCATAAACCTACCAAAAACTGCTCCTGCAGTCCAAGATCACCCTTGAATTTGGGATTTCAGCTCTTTCTCACTAGCTCATGAAATCTTTAGCCATAATTCTTGAATGAGATTAGATAACTGTACATGCAGAAACAATGAAAATGAGAACAATCCTTGCGTTCTTCCATAAGAAGCCCACTGGAAGAAAGACAAATGTATTGCTATCTAATCCTAACAGATCAGCAAAACCAGTATATGATTCCCACTCAGTGCACTTTTGAGTCCTTCCCTCTGAAACATTTTTTTCTTAAGTAAAAGATACAGCAACCGAACATCACCTGTGGTCATAGTGTAGAGGGGCTTCTACATATACCTTCCTATGCCATATCGGTTTTTTATTCAATACATAAAAATTTGATAAAATTGAAGTCTCATTCTGCAAAATACTTCAAGTACAAGGAACAAGGTGGTTCCTCCCATTTAAATTTAAGAAAAAGTCTTTCTTAAATGTCTCCTTGTAATATCTTGTGGAATACATCATTAAAAAAATAAAACTTTCACATCCACGAGGCATTGCCTTTTTAGATCTCTTATGACTCTTCCTTTGAAGGTTGTACTCATAGCCTGCAGCTAATGAGGACCTTTCCTTCCACATGAAAAAAAAGGAGAGTGACAGAACAATTGATTTTATCACTGTAAGAACATACTACAGAAGCACACTGGACTACTGGCATGACTGATTGACTGTAGACCTAGGGTCTCCTACTGTGCCTAATTTGTTAAGGATGCCATCCCTTGACAGCCATAGGAACTGGATCACTCAGCAGTGAGGTGCACTTAGAGATATGCCGAGCTCTGACCTCTCTGATAGGAGCTGGAAGTCTCGCCACTAAGATTTATAGAAGCCTTCAAGGAGGACACAATTGGAAAGAACTGTATTTTCTTGAGTGTAAAAAAGAAGTCTTGCCATCACATCAGACTTCTGAAAGCTTCTAGAAACAGATCAGGGGGAGGATTTTGATCCCAATCTGATTTTACCAATTGAGGGTAGCAGCACCTAGAGAAATAGCAACATCAGACGGAACTGTTCATCTCTAAGGACAAAAACATTTTCCCCAAGGCTCAGAAGAGGCCATAGCTCTGGGTCACAATCTTTGTACAACAAAGTACTTTACATTCCTGAAACAGGATATAAAGTAGCATCCAAGCATTCCCACTGAGACTAATGTCAGTAAATCTCCTGTCTTTCTCGATTGACAGCTAGAAAGATTTACCAACTGTTCTCCCCTCTGCACATACACCACATGCTAGAAAGGACAGAAGGCTGGGCCTTCATCACTTTGGTTTCCTTTCATTTAAAACTCATTAATAGAAACGAATTAGAAGCAGTTAGGGATCTAGCCAGAACTGAAACCTGTGCAATTATATTTACAATAAATAGCCGTTATCTTTGAGCTACACACACAACAGGATGGTGCTTAACATGCTGTGATAAAGGTGCTAATCACAACCACTAAATATAAAAGAAGAGGAAGGCATCTGTAATCCATTCATCTTTAGAGAGTGTTAAAAAAAAAAAAAAAAAAAAAAAGAGAGATACTGTACTGCACACAGCAGTTATCCAAACAGTTGGAGGAATAAAGGGAAAATTCAAGGCAGGTCTGTAGAAAGAGTGGGAGGGGGAGAAAAAAACAACAAAAAACCTAACATAAAAATTCAACCCCCTAGGAGATGTCTGATGGACCAGACATGCTACAAATAGTATAAAGTTGCTTGCAGGTACTATCATCCAGTATTTTATTAACTGGAGATACACCACCACAAAGGGTTTGAAAGTACAAGGAATGAATGAACTGGATATACTAGCTCTGCAAAAAGCACAGTTCCCTGTATACAACAAAACTGTCTAAATTAATGCACAACACTTTGAGTTAAAGAAAAGCTCCAGAGAATTAATTTTAAAATCACCACCACATCCCACATCTGCTTTTATTTCCACAGCTATGATTTCCATTGCAATGCTTGAAAGCAACCTATGTGAAAGGTTTTTCATAAAGACTATAATAAAACTTAGTGTATGATTTTGTAGGAAAGTGAATGCCAAACTTTTGCAAGATTTTCAAGATATCAACATGGATTTCTAGTTTATTTTAGTTTTTAACCTATCAGTGCACTATTTAAAAACAATACTGTCTCATGTAGACAACTTTAAATCATTGTATATTCCTTCAGAAAAGGCTGTATGCACCTAACAAATAAACCAATGTTGACATATGTAAGCTGAGGGATTCATTGTATGTTGGAGATTCTCTCTTCTGTAGACTTGTTGACAAATACTCAAATAGGCACTGAGTCTTTGGCAAGATCCATGTGTTATGATTTTTTCTTCCCTGATCTGTGTCATCAGTCATAGAGTCAGGTAGCACAGTAATTTAGTGAAAGTAGAAAATACTGAGAAACACGGGTTTCCATCTCTTCTATTGATAGAGCTTACACAACAATATATTACTCACGATTTTCTGTTATTTCCTAAAGAAAATACTGCAATTCAGAAAAGTAACAAGTAACAGCAAGAGTTCAGTGGTTTAAGTTTTAAACAGTACCTGAATTTTTTCTCATTCTTATTTTGAGGCCCCCTCCTTCCCCTTTGTAATATGACATTATTTACATCATCTGATTAAAGGATTTAATTTTTGTGAAATAAGGAGACAAAAATATGGAAGCTTTTAAAAAGAAATTGGCATTCAGAGACAGTGAGAGTCCTGCAAATCCTATATGTTTATAGATAGAGTTTTTCTCCTAGGCAGAGCAGAGAAAATAAACTATAACAAAACAATTTAACACGTCATTGTTTGTTCTTTTCCAGAAAGTGAAATTCATCACAAATTCATGAACAAACTTATTAGTTATTTGAAAAAATCCTATTACATGCATTCAACACTTCACTGTTCTAACTGCTTCTCTTTGCACAGAACAGACAAGGCTATGTACAGGATACACTTGGTTTCGTCACTGCAAGCAATTCCTCCTGAGTTAGAATACAAATTTACTTTCTTTTTCAATGGGACAATTCCTAAAAGCTAACAACTGCTAAAAGGATATTTATTATAATAAAATGTCAACAGCAGTAAGTTAAGCACATGCTGGTCCCACATGAATCATATTAGCAAGGTATTTTGTCCAATATCTGCAAGATAACAAATGTATTATTTTCTACTACTGAGGAAGGCTGTTTCTGCAAAGAAAAGCACTGTGGAACAAAGAGCGTTGAAGGCTGCAGGTACAGTCTAAGCAGAATCATTTACCTCATCTAACATATTTGGGGAAAGCACTGTCAGTGTTTGTGAAGTATTAACAACAGCACCACATAAACCCTTCATGCACACAGTATGTGTATCGGGGAAATCAAGGACTTTAGAGCAGTTCAATCTTCTAATGAAATAAAAAGGCCTGCAGTTGTCTACTTGGCCCATGTTAGTGAAACGAGATGACAGTTTCACAGTAGCCAGAGTTTCTGACAGCGTTGTCAGAATTTCAGAAAAGAAGAAACTCAGGTCTGGGGATCCCAAGATATTAGCTGACAATTTCTTGGTGACAAAAGCTGTAAATTCTCCCTTCTGATTGCCAGCAGGTATAATAAAGACCCCAACTGACTCAATATTTTTGCTTCCACTGCAAAATATTTTTGTGTGGAAGCATGGCATAGCTCTACATTCTTTTCCCCATGCTCTCATACTTAAGGGAGATGAAATAAAATAGATGCTTATATTTAAATGCTTCTGGAGAAATAATCTGATGTTATACAATAACAGAATGGGCAGTCTCCAGAAGTTCTCCCTGCAAACATAATTCTCCTCTTGCTCAGGTAAGTTTTGGACAATTCAGTCTTAGACCTTTACTAAGGTCCTTTTATCCCAGGTGTAGCAGCTTTCCTCTGGCACTGTCCCATACTGATTACAGGCCAACTTCAGTGTACTCTATTGCCAGAATGAGTTATTCCACCTTTCCACCTGGAAGCTTTTTGCTTTCATCCATTTGCATTTTGAACTAGAAAGGGATTAATTTCCAGGCATATTAGCCCTTGATCCAACTCAACAGATGGTTACACAAACAAGAGTGGCAGTACGAAGAAGGAAGTTGGAAGATGCAGCTGGGTTATGGATTTTTGGAGCTGATCTGTACTTAAGTTGGACTAATATGCTTGCAAAACTCTTAGCTCCTGCTTAGTTTTTACTGTGCAACAGCTAAGGGGTCGTGCTGATTTTGCCCAGCTAAAATGATTATTAATTTTTCTGGAGAACACTATTATTACTCCCCAAGAAATATAAAGTATGATTATGTGCAAACCAGGAGACCAACCTTTCAAACCTCAATCTCAAAGGATGTTTGAATGACACTGATAATGTAGTTATTTTACCATCTAAAGTAGTTACATGTTTGTCACAGGTTAGTTGCCATGAGACAGTAACTCTCCACTAATTTCACACATTTAGTTGATTTCATCCCAAGACTTGAACCTATTTTTGTTTCTTATTATAAAGATATATAGATAGATATAAAGATATATTATTTATCTCCCATCCCTTCACCTTTTTCCAATCTTTTATAATAATAACCATGTAAGTAGCTATGAGGAATTGACCATGAGGCAACACAACAGTATGAGGTAACCAACTCCTTTCTTTTCTTCAGCAAAAACTAAATTTATCAGAACAGGTAACAACTGGAATTCCAGACAAGCCATTACTCAGAGTACTTTCAAGCGAGCCCTTGACAGGTGTCTCGTTAAGACCATACGAGGCAGCTGCCTGTAGCAAGGAAGTAGAATGTATGATCTCAGACATACATTCTAGTTTTATGTGCTGGTGTTTGGAAACAGTTTTATCAGAGGAAAGAAAAACGTCCTTGAACATCAGACAAATATTCCTTGGTTATGGACATGCTCACAGTACAGGTGAGTAGAGGATGAGATCCATACTCCATCACAGGTACTGTAAACTGGAGAAAAGGGGGCAGTGCTAGAATGTAATTTGTTTCATCCCAGGGTCAATTACTTAACAGGTCAAATGACTCATGGCTAGAAGTGTCAGTTTCTTTTGAATAAAGGGTTAAACATGATCTATGAGAGAATAAAGCTAGGCACTGTCCCCTCTGGGCAGCTCCTTTTTTCTTTCGTATTCTCTCTGAACGAATACATAAATGTTTCAGTACGATGAAAGCAGCAGAAATGGTGACCTTAGCTGCCCAAACATACACAATCTCCATCACAAATGAGTCTTCACTAGGAATTTCTTCTGAATCAATTCAGTTCTGCCTGGAACAATTCAAATCATGAACTAAGACAGAAAGCGAATACGGAAAATGACACGAGCCAGCTTCATAACACCCTTGGCAAAAGAAAAGAGCTGGAGCTGGGCCTTCCACACAGAGGGTGCACAGTTCCACAGCTAAGAAGATGAGAGGATAATAATGTCACCATTGCCATTTATTTAACAACTCTTTGGTTTTGATTTTTGTCCCCCTGTTTTTTTCTGGACCAAAAGCTGAGGAAGTCAGGAATAAAATAACTTTAATTTCAGGAAGGATTAAGCTATTTTTTAATGTCCACAAGAAAACACCAGTGGTGATAACTGTCTATCGTCAAATATGACAGCTAACATGAAAGAGAAGGAGCCTTTAAACAACATCACTTCTGGTATATCTACATATAAGAATGCAAGTTTTCATCATCATTATAAACTTTTTCATCATCTCCTTTTGCATACCTATGAATTACAAAAAAATTGTCAGAGAAAGCAACAGCTTCCATTTATGAAAGTCAGCATTATAAATTCTTAGTAAATTGTTACTCAGCTGGGTGCTTGCATGATTAAAACCTTCTGGGCTTCAGAAGGTATTTTCTCTGCAGGATTTTGTCAAATCCTGCTTGGTTCCCTATTGGAAGCACTTAAAAGAAATGATGTTAATCTTACCACTGTAGATGCATTTCTGTCATTTTAACATGTCTCTGTTACTTTCAGAAAAAAACGATCAGCAGGCAGAAGATAGGCAAACAATTGGATGCACGTATTTTTGCTAATGCGTATTCTCCAAAGTACATTCACAGGTGCTATAGCTGGTGTAAACTGACATATGTTTTGCTATCATTACATATTTTTTCAAGGATGGAGAGACAGAGAAATTCTAGACATTTAATAGTAACAGATATCGACAAAAAGAGGATTACAAGGACACAGTCAAAACGAGCAAACCTCAATACTACCTACCTTTCGTTTGTTTGTTGGACAGACATATAAGTAGCTCAAAATCGTCTTCAGGCCAACTTTATCGTTCAATTTCTCATACGTTGTCCCATAATCTGTTGACCTATGATTCAAATAGAAGTTTCATAAGTAAGAACACTTAATCACAAAACCGCAAGCCACTTGGCAGTTTTTCAATGCAAGTCATACTTTACATAGTGGAATGGATCTCCAGAGTTTTTTGAATGATTCATGTAGTATATAATGATACTTGATTGTATACACACAGCATCATGTGAGTGCTAACAGTTTGCATTTAAATTAGATTAGGAAAAATTAAACCAGCATCTTCCCAAAGCACTTTAAAATAAACACACACAATAAGAAATGCTAAATTCTGTGTATAGAAGATAACAATAGCCAGAAATGCCAAACAGCAGATAGCACGAGACTATAGTTATCAATTCATTGTATACTCCAGCCTTAGACCAAATTTTTTTAAGATAAGAGTCTTTTCTCAACACACTGCAATGAAGCTATTTCAGTTGATTGTTCAGTGAAATTAGAGTTTAGTTTTCTGTGAAAAAAGTAATGCTCTTCTAAAAAAAAAAAAACCAACTGTATAAGCATTTCAACTACAATTTCTGTGGTTTTATACATAAAGACTAGCAGATTGTATGGGCACATACCTTATTTCTTTAAAAGCAATCCTTTTCCACTGTTTGTAGGGAAAATAATATATTTCTGATACGAAAATTGCCAACAGAGATACTGACTACACATTTTGGGGTGACAAAAGAAGTGAACAAATGAGATTGCACTAAGTTCCCATGACATTTACTCTCAACATCTGACTGGAATGAAGATCAACTGTCAGCAGCAGATTTGTACTTATATTATGCACCTCATGCTTGTCTGAATTATGTTTTAATAACCAAGAAATTTAGATAATCAGCCCAAAACTAGTACAGCCAGCCAAATTCACAAAGATATTTAAAGTACTTAATGCCTACCATTAATGGTACCACGGCTTTGTTTTGTTTGGTTGGTTTTGTCAGGGAGCAGCATGAGGATTAGACCTTACAATTGTGTTCCACACCTGTAGCTGATTCATGCCATATTTCTAGGATTTCAGATTTTGCAGTCAGTTCATTACGTGAACAATGCCGGGCAGGAGCAGCTTGGACTTTTATCCATTAAAACAAATTCCACCAAGATGAGGATTTGCATTAAAGCTGAGCTTTTCTATTCATGAAGTTTATTAAAGAATTAGTTTGCCTTTTGCTTTTGCGTAACAACTGGCCTGTGGTCTTTTTCCTTGCTCCCTTCTAAGAAACATACGCACCTGTGACCTTTGCGTGTGAACTTTCTTAGTTAGAAGATTAATGCAAAGTTCTCACCCACTGACTGATCTTTGCCTTTATAAGGTCATCTTTCCCAGGAGAGCATGTAAACTAGCCCAGCTATTTCTTCAGTAGACCTAGGAGAAGGACACTGCAATAGCTATGTCTGTTACTGAGTATTTCAGAGACACTCTGGTGTTCAGGTGCAGAAAGTCCAGCAGAAGGCTGAAGACAGCCTTGCTGGCTCACTTTGGTCACCTTGTCCAGCTCATTGCCCCACCTTCTACATCAAACATAAGACATTCTTGTGAATTTAAGGCTAATAAACATTCATAATTAAAGGTAGGGATTAAGTTTGGCCTACTGAGTTAAGAAAAAATATATTTTAAATGAAGTAATGCATCTCTAAGCTGGTAAATGATTTTAAAATGGGACCCTTCAAAGAACGATGGGAATGAAGAAAATTCAACCCACAAAACTCGTTTGGAGATTACTGAACAGCCTCACAACAGTACAGCCAAAGAGATGCTGAAGATCTATTGCAAATTAAAATTATAAGCCTTGTCTTACTTCAAATCTCTTATTTGGCATTCATAGGCTTATTAACAGGTAATGTCATACTCATACGGAAGTGTGCACTTCTGCCAACATCTATAACAAACAACAAAAATGTTACAAGGAAGACTTGGAAAACTGTTTTTTGCAGATGAACAAATATGCAAGTGATAAAAGGAACCACTGTTATGTCTTATTCCCATTATCCTGTTCTAAATTAGTAATAGCTTGTCCTCCTGTCTGTTCAGCTACAGTCTGTTATTCTTATGCCATTTTGTAGTTAACCTCAATGTTAACAGACAGACAAATGCTATGCAACAACAGATGGGCATTTAGAAACGCTTTAACAACAAAACAGTGGTGGGTGCACACAAAGAGCAGTGGAATTGAATCAAATGAAATGCATCTAAAGCCTCTGTTGGGATATGACTCAGGGGTATCAACAAACTTATTCCTATCATATATGCATACGTACAGACGTCGACTGGCAGCCTGGGTATTTGTCTTTATTTATTAAATGGGTATATAAATACATACATATTTATAAATATATAAATAACGGGTATAATATATATAAATATATATTATCAGCCATTTTGTGTTCCAGGAAGCAAGCTAACCTGGAGTGGTTGCAAAAGACAGAGGCACTTCAGCAGGTTATAGACAGGAGTAACAACATAGGATTATCAAATTAAATTCCTATTAACTGGAGGGGAACAGGTACGTATCAAGCAACATTTCCCATTCTTTGAGGGGCAGGCTGCTTCTGTGATGCTCTGCAGAGAAAAACCAGTTTAACTGCATCTGTATAAAACAAGCAAAACAAACGTCTATCTGAATCATCTAAAAGGACCAAACACGGGACCTGTTGAGCTGAAAAACACAGGAAAGTAACTTCATCTGCTGAAAACCTATATCTAGTGATATAATATATAATGTAGTGAACAGTAGGATGTATTTTATTAGGTCTATAGTGTAGACATGCACATGTAGAATAGAGTTGTTGAACAGGTCTCATCAAATAATTTAAATCCATGTGTAAATTGTTTTCTTTCAGAATGCTATAGGCTGACTTGCTTTATTTTGACAAGGTACAGTTAAGGCTAAGTCAAAGCAAGTCCAGCTGCTTGAAACAGGAAGGTCTGCAGAGAAATTTGAGATCTGTGTCGGTCTAATTAAATGTGAAGCAAAAAAGCAAGACATTAGCGCACTGTGGATGTTGCTGAAATGCAGATGAGATATACTAAAGAATAATTTTCAGGAACAGACTATTTATACTTAACTGTGATTACCTCATACCTGTCCCACTATCCTAGCTGTCATTAGTTCCATTAAATTAACCCCAACTTTTACTAGTAGCTCTTCAGAATCAGACTTCCTACTCAGCTAGTAAATAAGAATGGTTTCTGCAAACGTTCCGTGAGATAAACATTTTGATTATTACTAGTTCATTTATCAGTATAAAGAAAATGATACAACTGCAGTACAGAAACCATGACTTCCATGCATAATAAATTAAAAGAAAATTAAACTAAAAACATGCAGAGTAATTTATATTTTGCAAACTGTTTGCAAGAAAGTTGACATTTAAATAACTTCGTTATTATTCATTGACAGGGCTTTTCCCTCTTCTCCTGTCAGGGTAAATGACATTCCTATTACTGTATTATAATAAACTCCTGCACGTTTTAAATAAAGCCACTGAATTCCATTAGTCTGCCTACTGTCATAAATATATCTCAATCCAGTCCTACCAATATTTCACAACTATAATAGGCAACCTGAATCACCCAGTAACACGAATCCTATGGAAATTTTCTTCTTCCTCAAGAAGCACAGACAAATTCTGAGGACTGTCAGTTTGAATATATAAATTAAGTCAACTCTCTAGCAAGTCACTGCTTACTTTCTTTCATTACAAATTTAAGGTTGTCTGTACTCACTTTAAAAAAAGCTGCTGAAGACAAGAAAAACCAACCTGTTGATGTTTCTGTTCGGAAAGATCTTTCTAGAAAATTCTTAGTAGGGAAAAAGAACATTAAACACCAGATTTAAGCAGGGTATCAACTTCTACTGTTCAAGTACCATTTTCTCTCCATAAATATTCATTAAGAAGCACTTTCTTTCCTTTTGCCACCAGCCATGACTGGCTTCTGTAGACTAATGTGACTGCTTTTTCTTCCTCCCTACCATCAGGAGACCGCCCTATGCATCATGCGCACTCACCCTCCTCCTTCACCACAGTTTTATTTGTGCTCTATCTGCTCTCCAAGTTGCAGCCAACCCTGATAGATAGGGCTAGGCGTAACTATAAGGTGCTTCAGGAACAGCAGAGTGAGCAACCCGCCATGACCAGGAATAGCATGAAGAGGTGGACTCCAGCATGTGAATTCAACCCTGATAAAAGTAAGATATTTTAAGCAAGAAACAGTCATGATTATAAGATTACCTGTTCCAACCTTGCGCGTAACTACATTTGCCACCTTGGAAGAGACTGGCCTGTTGATCACGAGATTTACCAGCCACCATTGTATTAATCTCTGCTCGAACAGTTTTTTGGATAGAAAGATTTTATACTGCAGACAGCAGAGCTGTGGTGTCAGAGGTTGCTCTTATAAAGGCTTTCACTGAATAAGCATTTGAGTAAAGGAATCATTAATGCATTTAAGATGATCTTGTAGGCCCGTGAAAAATAGTGGAGCTGTTAATGCAGGAGCTTACTAATGATCCTGCATATGATGTTTCATGCCTAAACTCTACCACAGAGTTGTAGACTTCTGCATTCTTGCTTTTGGGGGATGTTATATGCTCAGGTGCTCTTCCCTCATCACTTAAATTGAAACTCTTTCCTTCATGGCTTTACAGCCAAGTACTAAAGTTCCTCATTGATTTTTGTCATGCCATGCTGTTTCACAAAAGCTAATAACATCAAAGTCATCTTCAAGACAACCATTTAAGTTCACTTGTTCTACCTATTAAAGCCTTTTACATGCCACTGCTAAACGTCACTTTTGGCTTGATGCCTGTTTTGATTTAACTACTTCCTGACTAACCCTGGAAATGACCTGATCCTAGCTTCTTGCTGCTCCTCATTTTCATAGCAAGTTACTTCTGTTTTTCAGAAGAATTACCTTGCCTCACCTGAACATTTCTCACCACTTGCTGACATTCTAACTCATATAAACAATTCTCTAAACCTTCATCCACTTCCAACCAAAAATCTATGATTCTCAAAGACAGACATTCTGAAAAAAAAGTTATTTCGTAACTTTGAAGAACAATTGCAAAATGTAAATGCAGTGAAATCCGTATCCCTGGACCTTTCCTAAGGACTGCTTCTCCATGAAGAGGCCACTCTTGCCCTCATTTGCATGTTTCCACCCCGAAGTCACACTCTGAGGGACTGCCCCCTCAGCACGTAGGTTATTGAGTTAGATAGTCTGAGACCTTCAATGCAGAACACAGGACTTCCATTTAAAATGCTTTTATCTTACTGACTATTCAGGGCATTTCTACACTGAAAGCATTCTCATCTCTACCACACTGCCTCTGCTTAAGACTTTTCTGCTCTTTGGTCCTAGTCCTGTTGTATATGCCCTTCTGGCCTTTCTAACCAGACAGATGGATCATGACTGACTTCTACCTATAACTTGTGTCCTTTAAGCAGGGATAAAGCTTCACATAAAGTGAAGCTAGTTCAGAGAGGTGTCTTTCATGGCTTTTTTTTGTTTGTTTGTTTGTTTTTTTCTTTTTATCCTTCATAACAGTTTGGATCAAGAGGGCAGCATTAGCAAGTGGCCTGACAGCAGAAACAAGGCAAGAGCTAGTTTGCATTTCTTTAATTTAACATCTCTAACAACACTGCTTATGTCACAGAGCTAAGAACACTACAGATTTACCCTGACAGGTTGAAATTAACTTTTAAAGACACCTCTAGTGGAAAGAAATAGAAGAGATTTTATAACTCAAGGGACCAACATGACTCACTTCCAGAGTAAACACATCTGCAATGACCTTGTTTCCTCATGAGGCCCTCAGCAGGCTGGAAACTATTACTGTTTCTCATTTTCTAGGTGAGGGAAACTGAGGGAAAGACTAGGTAACCAACTTTTACATTTCAAGTCTGTGACACTCAAATGCATGTTCCCTCAGGCTCCACTGACTTCCTACTCCATCCTGAAGCATAAACTTGCTGAGGTTTTGTGCATGTAAATAAGAATTGAAAAAACCTTAATAGAAATGTCAAAAGAAAGAAATGTAAAATGAAATAGAATTTAAATATATATTTTAACAGATATAAACTGCCATTTTGAAATTATCTTGCTCCTAGTTTGAGTTGTGGCCACAGGTTTTAGTGGAAAGAAAGTTATGAATTTTTACAATAATTTATGGAAACGTGTAATTTTTGTCCCTTCTGGAAAGAACTAGTTCATCACAGAATGAAGTTTCTCACCTATGGAAGCTGTCTAGAAGACTTGGAGGGAGGGGGAAAAAGGAGGCTAAAAAAAAAAAAAAAAAAAAAAAAAACAAAAAAAACACACACTCAAATTTCTTGTAGTTTTTGGCTTAACACAGTTCACCTGATTATTGCCATAAATAATTTAGAGATGTGACAAGCAGTTCATATTTTACATACTGAATTAGATAGCTATTCAAAATCTTAACCAAACAAGAAACAAAGGAAACAGGGAGAGCCAGGAGGTGTTTTCTTTAGGTGTCTTCAATGAGTCATTGTTTTCCTTCAAACAAGCAACTTATCCACATTCTTGATAATGGTTGTAAAAAGATAATTTGGTCAGCTTCCCTTCACTGCTGCTTCAGTTGGGAGTTACTCAGATTTACAACCTAAGTGAAGAATATTTGTCTCTTTCCCTCCCTCCAGACTAGGTGACTCTCAGGACTACATCATATCTGAAGCACTGACCACCCATCTGCTTTGCATAGGTGTAGTAAAGGGCCTGGCAGAACTCATAACCAAATGGCTAAACCTCTATGTGGTACAGAATGCTGTAGGTAGGGGATGCAGTTTTACAGCCATCTACACTTTTTGTCACCCAGAGCTGAGCTGAACAAACAGGCGAGATTCAGGGAAACACAACCATCATGGTAGAACTCGCATTTCTGTGAAGTTTCAGAAAAACTGTAGCATAAAGTTAAGATACTCAAAGAGCAAGATCAAATACATCAGCAGGAAAGTATATCAAATTTTAAATAAATGGAAATGCTACACATTTTTCTCCCCTTTAAATGTTCTCCAATTTTAAATGTCTGTCCTGTGTTGCTTGACCAATAATCCAATTTTCACTGTATTGTGACTTCTACTTATGGGGTAAGAACAGAGAATATGCTTACAGTCAGTAAAATCCCTATTCTCCAATCCTCTGCCTGTCGAACAGGGTTCACATCCCAGTGATACTCTTGCATAAATGTGAACTATTTACTGCGGAGTTGCACCAGTGCAAACACGGAACTGGCCAATTATAAACACCATAGACTCCTCATGGCTTGGAAGCATCTGCTCGTGAGAAAACAAAATGATCTTTGCTGTCAGAATGCAATCTATCCTTTTCTTTCTAGGAGTCATTTCACATTACAGCACCTGAATACATGAGAGAAGGATTGGTAACTCCAATACTGGATTAGGACCAGTGACATTTAAGAGCTGATATACACCAGAAACTGAGATATTGTTTATCCTCATGTATCTAATTGTATGCACATTCAAGCGTTTTCTCCTTCCCTATCAAAATCTACAGCATTATTTTTCTATATTTCAGCATTATTTCCAATGAAGGAACAGACCCTGATTTAGTGATTAAGAGTTTATTGGTTACAGATTTGTTCCTTGCTACCTTGGTAAAATTTGGAGGAATCTGAGGACTACAGATGGAAGAGCAACAGTCCAGAAGATCTCATCCGCCTTACTTTTTCTTAAAAAATAAGAAAAATAAAAATAAACCCACAAGGCTAAAATGCAAATTTCCTCCCTTCCTGCATCACAGCATTTTCTACCAGGTACAACTGCAACTCAAAATGAAATTATTCCCTTGAGCGCAGCATGATTTAAGGTTTATGGTCATAATCAAAAATACTCATCTTAGGTATGGTGAATACTAAAGTTGCTCTTCCATGCATTTAAATTAACATATGCCATTTAAATTAAAAGAATTCAGACAGACTAATGATTCTCCCTGTCATATGTTTACACTGGGCACTGACATCTCTGCACTCTTAATGCTTAGTTCTTGCTTGTAAAGTGGCTCTTTGAGTGTTGTATCTTCCCATTTCAACCCTGGCCTGGTGTAAATCACACAAATAGCTGGGACTGTAGCCCAGTAATCATCACACTATTAACTTTCTAATTGATGGTAATGGCCAGAATAAATTTCAGGCACCCCAAGGGGTGGTTAATGGATTTTGTAGCTTGGGGGCAGAGCAACAGGAAGCTTTTCCATTAATCAGTGAGATGAGACAGTCATGTCCTACACTCCCCATCCCCATCAAAACGCTGAGGTCATAGTAGCTTCATTGAAAACATAAGTGTTGCCAGGCCAAAAAATACAGTGCAAAAAACAAAATCCACAAAACCTCACGGTGGGCTGATCTTTGCTAAAAGATTTGATGTACCACATCAGAGATATATTAGTACCCACAGTCACATTACACATCCAGAAAATGCATTTAGCTCATCTCCAATTTTTTTTTTTTTCCTTATTTTCAAGCATCGCAATTCCAAAAATCTGGATAGAGCAAGAGTGCACTGGAAAAAGATTACATAAAAAAAACATTTCACAGTCTTTCACCCCACTAGTATCAATGCTATCTTCATCCAATGCATTGAATATTTTATAATATGGTCTGACTGTAACTTCAAAGGAAAAAAAGCTCAACTGAAACAAAAAGAAAATGAAGCACACAGTTTCAAATCATTCCAATCTGTCACGATTCCAATCTGTCAAGATTTCATTTTTAAAATATTGTGAAAGACTTTACCTGACTAATATTGCATTTCTTAGTAGAAAACTGTTCCACTGAAAAAGTTTCAATTAGTTCTTAGTTCTAGAAGAGAACAGGCAGCCCCGTTAAACTGCTACCTTAGTCTGCCACATCACCTAAGAAAGAATTTGCTGCTGTCTGAGCCTTGAATTCTTTGTAGTATATGTATGAGACAACATGAGTACTCACGAATCACTAATAACTACTTTAAAACATGCAGATACAAAGATTTTTGTATCTGTTTTTTCTTTTTGAAACCACCTGAAAGATGCAGCCATACAAATTCTGTCAGTTTAAAAGACTACTTATCACCTGGAGCCATGCAGCTGTTTTCTTCCTTTCTTGGTTGGTAGGAGCATATTTATCACTATGTATCTCAAGAATCAGTGGGGTTATAAAGCTTGCTATTTATAGGTACTCTAGGGCTATCAGCAAGTGCCAGTAATTTGTTCTTTTGACATCTAACCTCAGGTCAACTCCAGTAGCAGAAGAAGGATTTATTTATTTATTTATTTATTTTCCAGGAAATGAAATGAAAGCACACAACAGAAGATTAATACAGTATCTTGGGCCTGAAGAGAATGAATGCTCCCAATCATTCCACAGGGGGGAAAAAAATATAAAAGGTCAGTGGCATGTGCTATGTATTAAGAACAGAACAAGATGTGGTCAAGGTGAGGTGTTCAAACAGACTATTAGAGAACTGATATGGTGGCATTTGTGCATAAAGGAAATGAAGGCTGATAGTTTAGAAATGAGCTCAACTCCTCTAGTTCTTTCATTTTGAAAGTCATGTAAGTCAGAACTAGCTACAGACAAAATAGTATCTTGTTTGTATGCTACTGGCAAATGATTAAAAAAAGTTGAAAGCTGGGCCATAAATTCCATATTAGAAAAATCTTACAAGTTGCCTTTTTGCTTTGTACTGCAAAAAGATATCTTGCATATATCTCTGGCTTTGAGAAAATAAGGACTGTAGATTGAAAGATTTTGACAAGATTCCTTGATACTAACATTATTACTGATGGGTCACATTTTTTCCATTACTCAAAACTACTATACAAGTGTCTTTATAAAAAACTATGAAATTGGACCAGAATTTTCCCCAGGCCACCTGCTTTTAATTTATTTACAGTTAAAACAAGTAAAGCCTTTCCAAAGCTACGGGTGCCCAAAGACATTAATTATACAATCTAGTCATTAAAGTTATGTTTCCAGTAGGAACTCAGCCAGACACCTCAATTGTCCTTCTACCTTGTAATCGTAACAGACCTACCGTCCTCAGCCACCAGCAATTCCCTGAATGCAGACAAGTGCTTGGAAAGTCAGCAGATTTCAGCTTTGCTAACCCACCTGTAATGGTGCATTCTTCAGTCACTGAAAGCTAGTTCTATTTAACTAGTAAGCAAATAAAATTGCAATACAAAGATAATTGGCAGCAATTTCTGTTATCTGACCTTGAACAATTTCTGCCAGCTATCATCTTTCTCAAATTATGAAAAGCGTCATCTTTGCATTCTTAGAGGCCTTCTATGAAACATCCAGTAGCCTCCTTTCCATCAGTTAAATTAGCATTAACTTAAAATAGCTAAATTTACTATAGTAATGAGTCTAAAGACTGTAATCGCAATTAGTGTACCATGTCTACAGTTCTCTATTACCTCAGCTCTACAACCTCTAGTCAATTTGATTTCTTCCCTTTATGGAAGACCTTAAAATGTCTACTTTTCCCCTCAAATCTCACACATGACCTCAAGAGCCATGGAAATCCCTGAATTTGTGTGCAGTGCCATGCATATGCTCTCTGCAAAGTCAAACGCTTCCAGGCTAACACACTCATGCAACCACCACTAGTGCAGTAGACTCAGACTGCCTACATTCATACTGATAAATGTTCTACTGGAGAAGGAATGGGTGTTGGTGCATACTGTATGGGCCCACTATATTCCTACTGTAGGAAATAGAGATTGCATCAGTGGAAAATAAAATATTTTGTACATTTGATAGACAAGATATTAACATTTACTTCCAGGTTGTGGGTAACGCATCCTACTTAGCCTCTAGCCCAAAAACGAATATATTTATTAAGTATTATCCAGCGCCACACTGAAGTACTCTGTGTCCCAGAACAGCTGGCTAAAGTCATGCTAATTTCACCTGCATGGAAGCCAAGTCTCGTACAACAAGAATTATTAACTACAAAAGGTTCCAATCTGCACTCTCAAATTACAAAAATCGCACAGCTACGTAAAGCCAATTCCCTCAGATAGAAGAACCTCCCTAAGTCACTGGACCATTGTCCGGGAGATGCTTGCCAAGTCCTGTCCTGCTTGATAGAAAGTCACTGATAAATGCCTCCACAAAATGGATAGTCTTCAACTTAGTTTTATTAGGACCCACTTAGGGTAGATAATTTAAGTAACACCTGCCACAACAGCCAAGCACTGAACTGCCATACTAGATGGTGGAGAAGGGAAAGCAGTAAGAATGGGTGAAGTTCAGCTGGAAGAGCAGACATACTTGTGTCAAAAGGTATCTCCAGAAACCCACTTTCAACATACATCCACACGCTGCCTACATCTATCACACAGATAGCCAGAAACCTAATAATTTGGTGCTTAAAGGTCCAACAGCCAGTGAAATAAGACCAGATAACCATGACCAATTCCTCTAGGTCTCCACAGATCAAAACTCCGCCAAAAAAGAAAAAAAATCACCCTTCTTCCATGGATTAAAAATGAAACACCATAAATACACAGAAAATAGCCCATGATTTTTCACTGATTGAGAACAAAATTTCCTGTTCAGCCTATCTACACTTACAGTGAATAAAGCACCTTAACTTTCACATCATGTGCTTTTTTTTCCCCCCCCATTTCCATTCTTTTCCTTCTGTTTTAAAATTTATGGTTACAATTTAGGCTGATCTCAATTTCCATTAATAATATGTGCAACTAATGTACATTTAAGTGAATTTAATCATGTTGTAGTGACAGGTTTAGCTTAAAGCAGGTCTTCACTTAGAACTATCAAGTAAATTTCTCTTGAAAAGGTCAGTTTAACATTTAACAAGAGGGACCATTTTAGACAAGTTAGAATTTGCTCCACTTGTTTCAAGTGCAAACACTTTTCAAGTCAGCTTCAATGGAGGCATGTCAATCAAATGAGGAAAGTGTCAGACACCAAAGGGGGAATGTTTACTTATGCCTCCATACAGTCATACCAAAGGCTGCTGAGTAATGTGGACAACACTGAACCTTGTGTGAACAACCTTGTGAGCTATTGACAAGGGTATTATGTGTGTCTCAGTAAGAATAATTGTTACTCCTGCAGAGGCAGCTCAGCTTTCCAGGACAGTAGCAATATAAGCAGAAGAAATACCCGCAATCCATTTCAGTGGCACTTCCAGCATGGCCCACCTTACCTGTGCTTATGCTGGCAAACATTTTAGCATTACCATGACCAGTATCAGCAGCACAGTGCCTCAGATTTACATACCCTTTATCAGTGGAATCTTCATAAGGTTCCCAGGTTCCACAAAAATATTTAAGTGTATGATCAAAATACAATATTTTTCAGTCAAGATTTCTGACCAGTACAATCTTTACTTCCATATAAATCCATATATTGGTCCATTCTAATTACATCTTTCTAAACCTTCTGCAGTTAACATACTCTTTTAAAAATGAAATTGATCAAAACTGGACACAAAAGGGTATTCATTTTACTATCATATGGTGTATGATACAAAATAGAGTTATATAGTTTTCAGATAACCCAAGAAAGGTATTAGTCACAATCTGATAATAAGGAAGAAATAGCTTACTCCACTTCAAATACAAGGACTCACTGGAAAACTCCCAGATGGAAGCAATCTCTAAGTAGAGATGTTTCTCTCTTAGCTGCCAGTCCTTAAATAAGGTTAGGGAGAGACAGATCCTGGGTCCACTCCTTCTGGTCTCACACAGATGAACTATTTGCACCTGTGCTCCCAGGGCTGGCCATGCCCCTTCACCAAATGCTCAATCACTGGTGCAGGCTGTGACCTAACAGTTCCTACACATACGGCACCGGAGGATATGTAATTACCAACGTTTGTAGAAACAAGATCCTAGTTCTTGGGAGTTTCACTACTTGTAAGAGCTTCAAAATTAAGTTTCTGCCATAGGAAAAGTGGTACATAACTAATGTGTATCATAATTTGAGCCCTGAAGTTGCTCAGCAGACTGAGAAGCCTACACCCATGGATTCTGGATAATCTTATTATGCTAAAAGCCTGCATATTCACAGCTGCTAGGAGGCAGAAAGACTCGTATTGCTGGGAGGCAGAAAAATATTCTGTGGGAGCCAAAGCAAACTGAATCCAAAAATGAGAGAAAAACAACCCCCTTGCTCTTCCTCCTTTGTAACTTGCAGCTGGTGACTCCTGGCATTATTGCAAAATAAAAAATAAATAATTAAAAAAAAAAGCTGAAGCATTTGTATCTTTGAACCAGAACCTCTAAGGAACACGGTGACACAAGATCTTGTAGCATCTCCATGTCACTGGTGGAGCCTTTCTTTGCTGGCAGTCACCAAGATTAAGACCATCTGTTACTTTCTCACCCATGAAGAAATGTAATAGGTCCTAGTAGATCTTCTCCATTATAAAATGAGTTTTTTCCCTAATGTGTTTTACATTAGGGGGTCAATTTCTGGGCAGAATCTAAACATCCTCCAGGTACACATCCCAATATCCTAGCCAGCCTGTCATTTGGTGACAAGTTTCACAGTCTGTTTATGACTAAACAGTTTCAGAAATGTAAAATTCATCACCAAACAGGAACTGCCTATCTCCAGCCAGCTGACTAATTTCATCATGATCTAAGTTTCTCATTTAATCCCAAGCTCTCAAGGAGTCCTGGAGAGACCACAAAGAGTAACTGACATCTGCACTGTCGCTGCCTGAATAATCATTATTTTACAGGCTTCTACTTCTGCCTGGAAAGTGAAGGGGTGAGGGGGAGGTGAAGGGTGGATTGGTTGGTGGGAAGATATTGCAAGATCAGAGATAAAACTGAAATTCAGTCATCTGCAGGGTCACCTTGAAACGTTTCAGACACTTGCCTTCACCTTACAAAATGCCAAAGCAAAAACTGTTGCAGAGCAAGACTCCAGAAAAGAATTTCCTGGCACAATGTCAGAAGGAACAGATTAGTTCATTCTGTGAAGGTACCCAGCTGAAATATAAGACGTCCAGGCAGTAGTGGAAGGAGAGGATAGTCTATAGCAAAACAGTCAGCTGAAGTACTGATGTTCTAATGCTCAGACAGCTACAGAAACAACAGCTAGGGCTGGTATTGCCACAACCACCAATATACCGGAATCAAATCCTCTTTTAGACAAGGCAAACACAGATACAGTCATTTTCAAATGATAGAAAACTTTAACTTAGGGGCCTTCTCCATCTGAGAAAAGCTTTCTGAGCCACCATGTGTCTTACTAATGTGGAGCAATGTTCTCTTTTAGCCCTTCAAGCTCTGCTTGTGGATATGATAGAAAGAGGTGTTTAACAATGCAACAACACTCATGATTATGGAGAGCAATAGACTCACGGGCAATTTGACCAATCAAGATGACAAAGACTGGGTTCAAAAAGGGAAGGGCTCTCCTAGCAGCAGTTCATTAAAATGAAAATGAAACTGCACCTTTCCAGTGTAACAAAAAGGATTTACTGGTCCATAAATGGAAGGGAAAGAGAACAGCCTGAAAAAGTTCAATTATCAGTAAGATACAGACAATAAAAATCAGATATAGGAAGCAGCTAAGATTGGATAGGCTCTTGCATGAGAAATGGACAGCCAGGGTAAAATGCCTGATTCTGTTCTGTCAGTATGCTTTATCCTGAAGGACCTTCACTTTCTGAGGGCTATGACGAGGTGAGCAGGAAAAGGAATCTTACTCTACAGGGAAACAGTACAGAAGGAGAAATGAAATTCTTTGGCAATTGTACTGTCACCTCTCAAACATTAAGTCTCTTTTGTCCCCATGAGTTGAGGCTGTTGATCTAAATCAGAGGCTGAACAGCCTTTGCGCACCGGACTTATGCATAACACTCAATTCCTAACTCACCTAAATAAAATCTTCAAATAAGAAGACTCCTCTGGGTATTCAAGAAGGGAGATACTGGTTCAGCTAATTAGACATAGTTATTGTAGTAGCTAATCAGCATACCTACATTAATCCCACTGATTTGTACCAGTTGGGGAATTGTTCCAAAATGAATCAAGGGACTAAGACAGTACACACCTTCGGGAATTGCTGAATATAAATCTTTGGCTGAGCAAACAAGAGATGAAGGAAATGAAGGAGGAGCTGAGAATAAAGTTTAGTTTTAAAAGCTGGGAGAGAAGATGGACAGAAGTCATTCTTGTGGCAATTGATAGACAATAGACAGTCTGATCAGCAGCACTGGTAGGGTAGGCAAAAGTGACTGCTTTAGGGAAAGAACTGGTAACTAAACACAATAAATTATGAATCCCAAGAAGTCAGTCAAGAGTGCAGCAAATTACAGCACTGGAACACAAACAGTAAATCATGCACCTCTGCCTGAGGAGCTGAGCAAAGATCTCCTTTCTTAATTTCTAGAGTAGCCCCTCTCCACAGTTTCAACAACCAGAACAGTCTTTTCATTGCAAATTAAGATATTCTTACTCATCTTCTCTAGGGCTCTGGCAGAAAGGCAATGCTATCAGTGCATCTTCATTACTTGTACCACTGGGCATTACATCAGCTGGTAGTGCTGACACATTCTGCCCGATTCAGAGGCCAACAAGTTCAGGTCTTTGAATGGTAGAATTGTGTTTTCACAGGACTGTGTAAAAATAGTGCTGCCAGCCCTGCTCCTACCGAGAATAAGTCTCTGCAGTTTGCTTACAATAGGACATTACAACTAGTAATAAACTCCAAGTTTATGAAAAAAATTGTTTTGAATTCAGTGCGTTAGTAACAGCAAGCTTCTGTTTTTTAGCAGGACAGGCAAGATTCACCTTCCATTATTCTCTACTACAGCTGTACTGCAGTGTTACAGCTTACTTTCTGCTTTTAGAAACCACACAGTGGGTGTAGCTGGTGACTTAAAAAAAAAAAAAAATACAACTATACACATCCACTATCGAAGCCATGAAGCAATGAGAGGCCACGTCACTTTGCTCTAGGGGAGCAGGACGTGGGCTCGCTCAGTGTAGGATGCCTGAGGATTTCTTCTCCTCTGTCTCCCAGAGAAGATGCAACGATTCCAGTAACATATCAGCAAGGATAGCTGCTTTTGCTCTTCATCAATCAAGTTTTCCCACATGCAACCACCTAATTTCTTTGATACAGTACAGCAGTTGCCAGACATTGAAGTATAAGAAATCCTTTATCCTGAGTCAAATTCTTCCTTAGAGTTTACCTCTGCCTTAGCATCTCCAATCTGTTAGACAATAAGCTGATGCATACTACCAAGGCATGTGAGCTTGATGCTCCATGAATCCCTATCTGTTCGATAACCTTGATCATTAACTTCAGCCCCTACTCATAACACTTCAAAATTTCACTAAATCAGGTGACAACAGCAAATGGTTTAAACTCATCCCAGGCAGCAGACAGAGTCATTGCCTGAAGTGCCAGCAGCTCTGCCTTCCCCATTGGTGAGCACTGGGCTCACTGTTGTATGCATTTGACTTACTAGATTTTCAGATGCAACAGTCCTGTTTTTACAGTAGGTGTGTAACTCATAGGTACCCAAATAAACAGAAAAGAACATATCATTTTACAAATGCCGATTTGGTTTATAAGAACTATTTTGCATTTACAGATAGCACAAAAGAAAGCAGAAAATTTCTTTCAGATAGGAAAAACTGGCGATGAGCCTGAGCCAAATCTTATTGAATTCTACATCAAAACTTTCCACAAACTTAATGACAGTTCACAAGAGATTCTAATTGTCATATATAATTAACTAGAAGGATATTAGGAGTTCTAGGACTGAGAAGTCATATTTATGACATATCTACATTTGGCAAAGTACCAGGCTTATAAATACAGTATGTAGCTTTCAAACCAGCACTTACACTTCTTGAAAATAATGACGTTCATCAAAGGACAGAAGTAGGGAGACCAGAGAAGCATTTTGGAGAAGAAATGAAGGGATAAACATGAGTAGGAGAACTAGACAGCAATGCCCAGTGAGATGCTAAGGTACGTACATGACTGTTAAAAGTGTAGACCAAATACATACATATATATTTTAAAAGCATCTGAGAAATTGCTGATGTAATCAGTATTCTCCTCCCACTTTTTGAATGGATTTGAGCTCATTAAATACAGCTGGAAGACACTGGCTCCCATATGCAATAAAACAGGACCAGAATGAACAGAATTATGCAACCAGTTCTATACAACATCTCATGTGCATTCTCCCCATATACCAGACTGAGCTATAGCCTATGTAGCGTTTTCCAGTTAACAGAATCTACCATCAAGAGTAGATCTTCAAAGCCCTTAACAGAGGGCTCAATGCTTTAAGAAGTTATGGGCAAAATAGGGAAAGTGAATGCTGGTATCATTCCATGTGTGATGTTACCTGTAAACACTGCTAGTAGTAACTATGTGATTCACCTTCCCCTCAACCTTCTTCTTTTTCCACCAACAAAATTTTACAGCCAGTGAAAGCTGACTCATCTTACCAGACTCCAAATCTCCTGCAGAAGCTAAGGCTGCCTTTCTGATATTCTCAGGACAGCAAGATCACAGCTTGCTAGAACTCTGTCTCTGTTTCTACCTTTCAGAACAGTATTTCTACTAGTATTTTTGTGAGGCTATTTCTTGAGAAGTCAAATTTCTCAAACCAGAAAGGAGGTAGATTCAATTCTCTCTACATCACGTTCAACCAGAAGAAGGCAGGACTATCATCATTACATACATTTAGAAATCTAAACCAACAAGGTCCTTACTATGAGTTCAGACACATTAATTAAACAGGAGTCCCTGCTGCATTGGGTCATGTGTCCCAAGCAGTGGGATCTTTAGTCAAGGTCATTGCTAACACTCTGAAAAGAAATATTTCTGGGGATAGTAGGAATAACATGGACAACCTGAAAATGCTATAGCGATCAAGACATACAGGACCACCAACTTAGCCCATGGTATGACATTTTCCAGTAAGCAGCATGTTACAAAATCTATACAAGTTCACCAAAGAACCAAAATTCTTTCTTATTAATCACTGGAGCTTTCCAAAGCCTTCCTTTTTAATTACTCCATTCTTTAAATGGATAATGCAATGCTTAAGAGCAATCAGTAAAACTCAAAGACATTCTGTTTTGCACCTCCATATGGAGCTTCTGGCCCTAAAGGCTACAAACAAGTGCAAATTTATAGTCATTTACTTATTTTTTTCCTTTTACTCCCATAGGGCACTCTATCTAACATGGCAAGTGGCAAATAAATTTCAGAAGATAAAACACAGATGATGGAATTTGCTTTCATCACGCAGCAGGACATGACATACATAAAGAAGTGTACGGAAAATGAACTGGATAGCTAAAAGGCACAGAAATTTTCTCACTTCTCAAGCACTAATTCAGCCCTCACTTTTTAGCTGTCCACAGTATCAAATGTTAAAAGTTTGTATTCGTTCAAATGCCAGATAAGTTCAGAGGAGGAAGAACACCCCCCCCCCCCCAAAATGTACTCAAAAAAGGCTATTAAGGACCTCAACTTGATATTTGTTGTTTTAGAAATGCACCACCCAATGCCTCACCGTGCTCACATCCACTGTTTGGTCTCCATTCAGCAAACACCAATGTACGTCAATAGATGTCATCTTTTTTCCGCATGGAGAAATTCAGTGATACACCTTTGCTTCATATACATGTCCATATCAAACACCATTCTGTCAAATGGCCCCTCTGTTGTCATCTCTCTCTCACATGGCAACAAAATGTAACAGAATCTTGGTGGAAAGTTTCAATCTCTATTGCCATACTACCAACATCCACTTTGGACATCGTGGGCCAATATCATGACATAGGAAGTACTTCTTTCAGAGCAGCCCTTGTAGAAATTAAAGACATTTTAATTGCGATCTGCATGTGCACACACAAAACAGTTCTGGTATGTTGAACTTCCCTCCCCTGCAAAAAGCTCACTTTCAAATAGTTTGTTTCAGAGGCAGCAGTAATAAGCTGAAGAATAGGTCAGAAGTCACAGGATCAGGAACACACCACAGTAACTTTGTTAGGAGACATCCATTCCTCAGTGAAGTTCAGCTTTCTTTGTAGAGAAGCAGATAAAGCTCAATACAGTTGGTGCATCATCTCTGGTGAAGAAACACTCTAAGCAAGGGACCAGAAGCCCTAACCAATATTTGAGGACTTACAGCAATCCATACATATGAAACTAAACTGCTATATCTCTATGCAAGTTTGTTGGTTTTTTTTTTTAAAGAAATTTAAACAGCAATTCTGCTAATCAACAACCTTTGTTTACTCTGAGAATCTCACTCCATCTACTTTCTAAAGGAATTGAGTCAGCAGCTTCTGAAACAATAAAGAGCATTTGAATGTAAGAGAAGCCAACTGACAAACCCAATGGCTTTTTAATGGTGTTAATAGAGGGGATGGACAATGAAATTACACTTATTACAAGAATGACCATTATTTTCTAATGGGACAAAGATTAAATAGTCTTTATAGCTGCACTTACTGTATTTTCAACCACCTTTTCTGTTTACTCTGCGTTTTGATGACATTATATAGCTAAGCAGTAATAGCTATCAAAACAACACCAACAGTAAGAAAAACCTAACAATAAGGCTGATGCTACTTTAATTCCTACAGACAGAAGTCGCTTACAGAGCAGATCAAACACCAGTGGAGTGTGGTGTTTGACTCAAGTCGGTGAAGTAATAGCAGCTTCAACTAGATGAAGAGCTGATTTCCCATGCACGTTTTCTAAACTTTACTATGTCTTCACTACAAAAAAAGAGATTTCTACCCCAGCTTCAACACTTTTCATGTTTTGCTCACTTTATTTCATCACTCATCACACATTTCCTTTTCTTTATTTCACCTACCAAAATACTATTCATATAAATACACATCGAACTGCTCACCTGTGATTTCAAGTATTTGTTATGATGCATGACCTTAAGGGGAGACATTTAATGTTAAGACCTCTTAGGATATTCTGAGACTAGAGTGTATTAACACGTTTTAAGATTAGCAGCTTCAGATCTGTTGTAATATTTTGCATCTATTCTTTAATTCAAATTAGCACTTCACCATGCAAGCCTTGTGCTGCATTGAATCATTTGGAATAGAAAATGTAAAACAGTAACGTAAAATTATTTTACGATAATGGAAATGAGCAAATTTAGGTATGAGATGCAACTACATTACAGTAGCATCACTTGTAATGTAAAAATTCACCTATATAGGGTCCTGTGCTACCATAAAAATATCAAGGTGGACATTTTGTGTCAGCACAGAAGTGAGTTTTAGCTCACATTATCTCTGATGATGTCAGAACAGACATCTACTAAGAACAGACGTCTGCATAAGACTTCAAGAAACAAGAATCCATATTTCCCTTAAATACTATCAGAGCCTTCAAAAGTTGGGATTCTCTGACTTCCTGGGACACAGATGGCATCTTTAGTAGCCATGTTTAGGTTGTTTCTGCTGCACAGAAACATCCTCGACAGAACGACACATTGTTGAACCTTCAATTTCTCTTTCAATTCTGTCCAGAAATTCCATAATGCTTGCAGAGAGGAGTTAGAAATTACATATTGTCACAAAGTCTATCAATCCAAATCAGAATCATAAACATCATCTAGTTTTAATTTCATTATAAATTCAACTCCTGTCTTCCTAGTTTATATATTCAGCAATCAAAACAGTCTATTTTAGCCTCTTCACAACAGGACATGATGCTTGGTTCCCTGCCTATTCTAACTCCTACACATTCCCTGATCATAGCTCTTCATTGTACTGAATACAGTATGGTTAAGTAAACCCGTCAGCCCTTATCCTACTATTATGCTTTGTTGGACTAAAATTTCTTAAGGTCAGCCTGGCTCACTAACCAATCCATTTGATCACTGTGACAATCTCAAGTCACAGCAATTCACTACACTGCTTGTCACAAAATTTGGAAATTACACTAGTAGGATTTATTACCACACTAATTATACAAATATCCTATACCACTCTACCTTGCAGAATGCCATTAGAAATGCCTTGCAAGGAGAAAACTCCTCACAGATGACTTTTGAATTTGCTGATTCTTGATTATGCCAAATATTTATCTTCCGATTACCACAAACCCAGGTAGTGTCCTGTTCTCTGAACTATGCAGCTCTCTTGTATCACAGTAAGTTCATTCATACTTCTACTCACTCAGATCACAAACTGGCCTGATTATCTCACATAGAAACACTAAGAAATAAAATTCCCATCCTGAATCCAGGACCCTCCTGCCTCAATCAAACAAATTACTGTATTGGGGAAGAAAAATCAGGAGATCAAAAATAACTCATCCAGTTCTGTTAAGATTGCTTTTGGCTTTCAAATTGCTGTCGTGAATCATCTTAATAAAGCACTTAGGGAAATAAATCAAAAACTATTAAGACACTCGTGACATCACACTTGCTTTGAGTAACATCCATATCTTGAATTTACAGTACATATGTGCTGAGTAGGTGGTGTAGTTTAAAGAAAAAATAGAAGAAAAATGTATTGGCTTCTTCCTCCTTTGGCTCCTTTAACAGAGATAAAGCACTGGGACTGTAATGAGCTTTTCTTACAAAAGAGCCAGCATTGTGAAAGCTGTTAACATACAATGAGAGATTACAAAGAATAAGACCATTTACCTTTGAAAAGGGAATACTTAGAAGGGAAATTTACCGAGGTCTTTAAGTTTCTTTCTTACCACCTCCATCGTGACTAGCCTTTAAATTTTATGCTGCCTCATAACAAGAGAGCACATCGTCACTTGAGCATTGGCAAGGAAGCAGAGAAATGATATTTCCACAATGCCTGTAGTCAGCACACACTGCTCGCAGCAAAAAGAGGTCAGTCTCACAGACCACAGTTGTGCTTACCGGAAAGGACCGATAATTTAATAGCCTATAATACATATTTTAAAACAGTTACTCATGTTAATGTGGCATGTCTTCAAAATTCACGCTTCAGGGCATAAGCTGATTTCTGTAGTAGGGCAAGAAAAAAAATTATCCCGAAGATAGTAGGATTCATATCAAGAGTTTAACACTGATAATAGCTGGCATTTGTTGGGCGGTGCCAGAGGCAGGCTAGGGAAGATAGCAGAGCACCTCTGAAAATGTAGAAAATTCATTTGGAGGAAGACTTCTGCAAATGCTTCACATTACCTACTCTGTACTAAAAAAGGGTGTTGCTACCATGGAGAGAGAAGGATAAATGCTTTGATTTTGCCTTCCTCATATCTCAGAAACTACAAGATCAAAGCAGCTGAAGATATAAAAACTATTAGGAAAATAAAGATGTTTCATTTATTCATAAAGAAGAAATGATATAACCGTGATTCTCAGAGATTTTGCTTTGCTGCTGCCTTTAGTGTTTCTTTCATTTAGTAGCTCTTTCCTGCAATGCTGCACAGACCACAGTCATAAATCCACTTCTGTGTTGATGTCCCTTTCCTGGAAAAAGGAAACAGACTGTCTATCAGGAGTGCTATTGAATCTCACTTCTTTCTACTCTTCTGCAAGTATTAGCTTCTCTTAGAGGAGAACCCAAATTAACAATGTCATACTTTGGTCCAAAGATGTTGATCGACACAGATCTCCAAGAGTCTCTCAAAGCTCTGTACATTGCTGGATGCAAAGACTTCAGAGGTTTGTCTTGCTAATGAGCCTTGCCTTCAGTAGTAAAAAAAAAGGCTGTTTATGGAGGTATCCACCTCATTTCAACTCCCTTCCCATTCTCTCCTGGTTTGCTTTCCTAGCCAAGATAGGCAAATCTGTATATCAGTTGAAGACTTTCAGTATTCTTTTCACCAAGTGAAAAATCAGGAAGTTAGCCTTTCTCTCACCACCAAAAAAAAAACAAAACCAGATGTGATCATGAACAGTCACTTGGTTCTAGGACCTCAGGTTTTAAGGAAGAACAGAAGGGAATAAACAGGAATCCATACAGATATGAACATAGATATAGAGTAGATTAAAGAAATCAAAATAAAAGGCCACTTCCAAGGAAATCACCCAGTTTTCGTGTAAAGAGCATCAGTTAATGCAACGCACTCAGAACTAGGTGCCTATTTAAATATGAATTTTTACAGTACATTTTGTCCAGATGTTTTACTACTACTTCCAAGAGAGACCTACAGACTCATCTGGCTCCTTTTGTATTAATAAGCAGCTTTCAGTGTTTGTCTCTGTAACTCCCAGGGCACAGGTTCACAAGTATTTGATACCTGGATCTGAAGACCCCAGAGCTAGTATAGAAAGCATTAAACATAGCTGTAAGTAAGCTCAAAACCAAATATATTATTTTTCCAATAAGTGAAGACTCTGAAAAGGCGACTACAATTTTACACAGCTTCTCAAAAAGAAATGTGTGTGCAGTGGGAAGCAGAAAAAAATAAATTAGAACATGAGGGGTGTTTTGCTCCCTGCTTCTAAACCAGTAACTACAGCACCATTTCTTTGTTCTGTCTTATCAGCTCCAGTCTAGCTTGTTTGCATTTATTACACAGCCACAACTAATGGATGCATCTCACAGATCAATTTACAATTATTTTTTTTTTAACTGTGTCATTTTCAGAAACAAGTACAGTCTGGGAAACAGGTGTGCAAGTTAATCTTCTAATCTACAGAGGAATAACAAACTGCATTTGAACATTATGTCTATAAAACAGCACGAACTTTGTGCATCTGTTATTTACAGTATATTGATAATATATGTCAGAATTAATATTCATTATCTTGATTTACATGTTTTTCACAAAGAAAATGGATTGGTATTCTTCTGATTTACTTGACAGCACTCCTACATTTCATGACTGGCTGCAATAGAGAACACATTTCTAATATGCTTAATAAATTTGCATTGTCATTAATATGGAATGTTTTATACATTCAGACCAGGCAATGAGGAACACATCTCTAAATCCTCCACTGAATACAATCCTTCAAAATACCAGGGCATGACTCTTCATGCTGTGTCAATGCATAAGTTATTTGACATTGATTTGATAAAATAAATACAGAACTTAAGCCACAAAGTGCAAGGGATATCCTAGCTCTCTCCTTCCAGGAGGGTAAGAATATAGATGATTTCAACGGGATGCTGCTGACTTAGGAATATTAAAGCACTTGCTGTCAGTTGTTTAAGTGTTTTGCTGCTTGTTTGTTTTTTAAATGTTTTTCCCTTTCTCCAGCTTTATTGGAATTTGTTTTGATAGTCGCCAAACTTTTCTGGGATGTTTTCCCTGCTAACTACAGGAGTTGACTGCACTAGGAGGCTTTATTAGTGTAAGCCACCAGGGTAAAATAAACAGTTGTGATAAAAAACGATAGCTGTGGAAACTGCCAAGTCCCTTGGGTCCTGCTGGCTGAATAGTATCCCATCCCACAAGGCTGCACGCAGCTCCACATTCAGTGTATGAAATCCACATTCTAAGCTTGCATCCAGCACAGCCAGATCTCCCGCTGTGATCAAACCGTAAAAAGATACTGCATCTTATGTGAATAGCTGAGAGTGCAGACATTTTTCCCTTCCTTCACAGATGCCCTCCAGCACTTATACACACAGAACAGCCAGTGGTTCATATGTTTGCAGGAGCAAAAATGAAAACAAACAAAAACAGACAAAGAAGTGTCATTGTTCCACAGTTAACATTTCACTAAATGCTCATGGAAGATAAGGTAGTAGCATTTATCAACACTGAGCAACTAGAACAACGTATTTATGGATAAAAGCATTTCAAATAGTCCTTTTCATATTCCTCTTTCCCACAATACTGCTTGTTAAAATGGACTTAATGACTTCTCTTTCCCCATTTTGTCAGTTCTACATGTACGTATTTGGTTCTCCTCTATTCCACCTAAAAGAACTTAATCTGCCATTTCAGAGCATGCTGTGTCACTAAATTGTAGGTTATGACCTTATTAATGTGGCTCAGCAGGTAGAAAATAAGCCTGCACGGAGAAGAGCCCATTTGCAAAACAGAAGCAAGGAAACATCATACAAAGTGCAGGAGGACAACAGAGTAACAGACTTCTCCTCGAGATTACCTTCAAAGGGAGAAGGTACTGCTAACCTTTCAAGTATCCCACTCTAAGAACTCTCTAGTCCAGAGAAAGAAAATTACATACTAATGCAAAACTATCTCCATTAATAAGTGTTTTCACCAAAACACTTTCCTGCATGACAATGACTACAAGACTACTCATCATACAGAGCTAACACTGATGGTACTTAAACGTTATGTCTGCTTTTACCTATCACCTTGTCTTCAGCAATAGCTGACAGCAGTAGAGAACAGGAACATAATTAGGATATAGCCTTAATTCTCTACAAACACATTGCTTACAATTCCTGAGTGAAAGATAGTGTCTTTGCATTCAACTCAGTGAATTCTTTATTTCATCAAGCAGAGCCATGAAAGAAATAAAGGTTATTCCTATACCTACAAGTGGCAATGCTCTAAGGTATCTGTTTCTTTGCTGGCTTACATATCAAGTCCATCTTCTTGAAGTCCTTGAATGGATAGAATTGCAGGATGATGTGCTTTATGTATCCCTTGCTTTCTATATGGGAAGTTAAAGCCAGATCTATATGAGGCATGAATCTTTTCTAGAATCCTTGAGCTTTCCTTATGGCATACATGTAAAAGCTTCCGTATTGCAGGAACCAGGAGCAGTACAGTACAAGTTGGAAGTGTTAAGCTCAAGGACAGTGTTGGAGTGTAGAAATACCACCAATAGCAGCCAGAACAAGCAGAGCAACAGATACATGTTTAGAGCATAACTGTTTGCAAGCCAAGCAAACCCTACATCTTCCTACTTTCTGGATGAAAAGTTTAAATTGCTGCTACTTTCTAAAGAAATATCAAACACGACATGAAAGGAAGGAAGCAAATAGCAGCACGTATTGCTTGTCAGCCACTAAAGATCCTAATAGAAAGGGTCCTACATATCTCTCAAGAACATCATGTTTATACAAAAAAAAAAAAAAATTAGTCTTCTCCAGCTTGTCTGCAGCTCATGGACACCATAGTCACTGTTCTGGCATTTTTATTAATTGGAAATGTATGCTTATCTTACTCTAGTGGTAAAAAACCGCATCTCCTAACTCTCACAGCTTAATCCTTTTTGCAATCTGAGAGATACCTACGACAGAAAGAGAAATAAACCCAGTACAGTCGGTTAATTGCTCAGTGACAGATAATCTTTTCTCCTTTCTGTTTTCCTCCTCTTCTATAAAAAGAATAGCAAATGTAAATAAAAGTCTTTCATCTAAAATGCTGGAAGAAGTATGTCAAGATAACACCATAATTAAAGTCAGGCACAGCCATATACAAAGCTTCATTTGCCATATACAGAAGTAACAGCTCACTTGCCACCCAAAGCCTGGCAAGCTTCTGAGCTTCAGTACTCAAGAAGATAGTAAAGATTCTGTTTCTTTCCGATGCTATATTTCATCCCTTTATGTCTGTCACAAGTGGTCTCTTAATTCATGGGTCGTTTCAGAAGGACAATTTCCTTCCATTAGCACTGCAGCCAGCTGTAGCTAAACTGGCTGAAAAATTGTAAAGAAATGCCATTCTAGCAGGTGGTAGTACGTTTACACGTAACACAAATTCATATCTTGTACACAATGGCATGGCTACGTTATAGATGGTTACAGTTTCATCAGTCACAAAACTGCTTAAATCACCCAACAATGACAGATGCACTTATAATCAGCTATAGCACAAATGACTTGTGTCTGTGACATGCTACTAAACAGCCCCTCATTATTCATCAGCCTTTGGAGAACATGCTTTCCACAGGAGGTGAGAGTGGTATTTCTTTGTCATGTACTCAAGGTAGAGATTTCTCTTCAGTGGTGAGAACATGCAGAATATGTCTTTTTCCTCAGAAACAGAGCTCTTGACATCAGAAATCAAACCAGACATGAAATCATGATTTCTTCTATTCCTCAGCATCAAAGCTAGAGGGAAGAAATAAATTGAAGTATAAGATACGTTTCTGCCTTTCACTCAATTCAATTTTTCTACCCTTTTGAAGCAAGCAAGGAGATGTAAATTAACACATCACTTAAGCAGCCAGGAGGTGCAATGGCTAATAACCTCTCTGTCAGGTGAATTAAATAATAAGACATGCCCATTCAGTCATTTCTTTCCATCATACTAAGAACAGAGAAGCTGTCAGGGGATCTTCAGAAGGTTATTTATTACTGATCCAAATACATATCTGCATGGTGAGCAGGGATCTAGCTGCAGAGCCAGTCGCAGGACAGAGCACAGCATAAACACCCACAGCTGACGTAAGGCAGCAGGACTCAGTTAAGAGAATGAAGCATGCTGGTGAGCGACAGTCAGAGCAGCCACAAGAACCAAAGAGCCAATGAAGAATAATAATGGAGCACTGCAGAGAAACACTCGTGGGTTTTAGCCATCCTGGTTCTCCTCTGACATCTCCTAGAGAAAAGTCTTTCTCCAGGGACTCTGGATGATTGGCCACATAGCTGTAAACAAGTTCTGGCAAGCGACAGATACCAAGTAAAACTAGAGCTGATGAGTTCAAAACAAGCCAAGAGTTCCTCAAATCCACAATATTCTTTGCTCCAAAATGTCACAAGTGCTAAAAGTTTTAAGAACACTGATGAAGATACTAAGGAAGTTAGTTCATACCAGTAAAGTTTCACAGTGGTAAATATTTCTTGAAACTATTAAAAAAAATGAAACAATTTACATACCAAATAAAAATACACTGATATATTAATAATAAAATATTCAGATAGATCTTAAACCAAAGGGCGAGGAAGGACCTGAAATTTCAACACTATGAATGAAGGCTGGGAGAATACAAGGAACCGTCAGATATGAAAACCCCGTTTGTATATTCTCTCTTAGATTGCTTTTGGGCAACAAGATACTAGGTTAGAGAAAATATAGCTTTTCTTATGTCATTTTCTGATATTAAGGAAGTCCAAAGTCCAATAAAGTGCTCTACACTCACTAGCTGTAGGTTTGCTACACAGACAAACTTCCAGATGCTGGTATCACAGAATCGCAGAATCGTAGCGGTTGGAAGGGACCTCCAGAGATCGAGTCCAACCCCCTGCCAAAGCAGGTTCCAGGTATATCCTTCAGTGACATCTGCACATCTGCCCCTTTCAAACATGGTAAAATTCAAACTTCACAGACATTAGTTATGAAACAGGAAACAGCATAAGCTCATTGGCAAGACTTTTTGCCCACGTTCATGCATCACTTCTAGCGTTACTTTCTCCACTCTGATATGGCTGTTCTGTTTTCAGTCCTAAACCAGAACCTCATCACAATTCTGCACTGCATCACAAGAGAAAAATAATTTTTTAGCACTGTCAGCAATGGAGAAGGATGTGTCTCCACAGAGTGAAACACCACGCTCTCCTCAATGACTAATTTTTCAGGGAGAAATGGCTGAGGGTAGTTAGAGGAAATAAATAACATATTGCATTTATGAATTTTACTTTTTGAAATCATTGTGACACCTCACCATGCATATCAGACAAGGCAAAGGGCAGTAGAGACAATATGATCCTTTTTGACCTCAAGCCCTACCAGCAATTTATACAAAATAGGAAGGTCTAATTATCTCCATAGCACAACAAGAAATAATTTAATCAGCATCACAAAATGCTAATCATTCCGCATGTTTCTATTGCTAGAAAGAAAATCCTACAAGTTTTGCTATTTCATCAGTTGGGAGAGAAACAGTAGTCAGTCCACCTCCATCAACAGCCTTTATAAAATCTCCCCAGACTGCCCAGCAATGCTTTGTAAATCAAACCACAAGATAAATTTCCCTTTACCTATTATGGCTCTTGACGCTTCCACAAGAACTATGAAGTAAACACAACTTAGATCCATTTTTCAGATACATAAAAAAACAAATACCGTCTGCCCTCACTGGATCCAAATAACACCATAGAGAAATAGACCACAAGAAAATCCTTGCCTTTGGTTCAGAGTGCAGGATATGTCTTAAAGTCATTGAAGTATCAAGGCATCCCTTTACAAATCACTATAACAGACAGAATCACACAGATTGAAATCCATTGAAATCTGGTACTAATACTACAAGTTCTGAATAAAGACCTGTGATACTCATTTGAGCCCACTTTAATCACAAATAGTTTCCCAGTCTTAGCAGTACTGACTTTTCAGAAGTATCATTTGGGCAGTAGACAGCCATAAGGTTCTTCATAATAAACAAGGACATAAGCTTGAGTTCTTCTAAAAATAAACCAACTGATAAATTTTAGTCTGAATAAGACAAAAAAGGGGAAATCAAATGAGAGCAGGTTCGTGAAATATGTTATCTGTTTGAAAAAAAAAATCAAAACTTCAGCTTCTTCATCTTCAAGTACAAAATAAAAGAAAGAGAGGTTAACTACAAACCTTCCAGCAAATTTTTAAAAAATCCAATTAAATAAAAGAATTGTATCAGACTGCTCCTATTTAAAAGGTAAGATAGTAATTATTAACTCAGTTTATCTCCATACCTCCAAAGAGAGCTCTCTGTGATGCTTCCCAGGTTGTAGTCATATAGCTTTGTCAGAATTAGAATCACCTGAAGGCAAAAGAAGAAATTATGGTTAGTCTCAAACAATTATAAACTTACAGAAGTGAAATGACCCCAGGGAGGACTTAAGATTCCTTTAATGGGTGTTTAAAATAACTGACTTAATTGTTATAAGTATTTGCCCAAACTGACACAGGAAGTACTCACAGACAAACTGTTGCAGAATACAAGGTGATTTCTGCTTCCTGTGGTACACTGCTTTCTATTCTGTTTGGTAAGAACTGAAATTATTCATCGATTTCACAACTGTGCATGGATACAACCCACTGGTCTGACTTCAAACTACTTTTGCTTCGGCAGGTAATTAAAAAAAAAATAGGCAAATGATCATCCAACTGTGGCTAGGGAGACTTAGGCTAGATATCAGGAAAGGATCTCCATGAGCAAATATCATCACTGGTATAGGCCACCCAGAATATCTGCAGAGCCTCTATGCTTGGAGGCTGACAAAATAATTGGACAAAATCATGGCTGACATTATCCACAGCTGGTGATAACTGTGCTTTGAGGATGAGATCGAACTAGAGACTCTCAAGTGTCTCTAATAAGCAACATTTCTATGACTTTGGTGAAGTCATAGACAGAATGGAAACACTTCCAGGTTTAGGAGTTTTATTAGCTCTTTTCATAAACAGTTTTTCCCTTCCTGCCAAAACAGACACTTCTAGAATAAAATTATTTTGCCAGGGGGATGAAGGCAATTTTAGCAAAAAGAATTTCCAGCAAAACATTTTAGCCTGCACTTTTGTTAATGTTCTAATGAACTGACTTTCAAGATGATGGGTTCTTTTAACAAGACCTACATTTGGGACAAACTATCAGACCGTTAGTTTTGCTACTAATTTATTTTGCATTTCTCCCTGCCAGGTCACTGTATATCTTCTCCTCCATTTCCCATTAAAACTGCAGTAAATTGAAGAGGCACAATGCTTCTTATCTGACAAAAACCCTGATTTATATATCTCTATGTTATTATTTTCAGCCTGGGTTCCTAAGAAACAAGGCCTTCAGATGCACATCCCCCCTCTTGACAACTTTCACTTTCATCAGCCAATTTCAACTAATTTGGCAGAGAAATAAAGGACTGGAGGAAATTTAGTCCCTATAATCTCTGTGAAAGCTAGCACCAGCACGGCAGAGGAAAGGAACAGAACTCATCATGGTAAAAGCTGCCCTGCCTTTTACACACCTTGAACCAGTCACATGAGGAACTGGCTCTTACCCAATACATTCAACACGAAAGAAGGATACAGAGAATGTAAGCAAATAGCTGCTGCAAAGAAAAGGTTTAAGGAACAGATTATATACATCCAACAAGCACGTTTCTTCATTTCTACAGCGGTTAAATCCCTCAACGATAGATAAACCAAAGAAAAACTTCTTTACTTTGAGGGTGACAGAACACTTAGCCTACTGCAGGGAACCTGCATTAGAGTGGTGGAACAAGATGACCTTCAGAGGTCCCTTCCAATCCCTACAATTCTGTGTAATCTGCACAAACACAAGTCACATGCAAATGATAAGGGAGACAGGAGAAATAGTTGAAAAAAATAACAGTTTACCGAGACAAGCTCCAGAAAAAAAGCACCCTCCCTTTTTACCTGCTCACTTCCATTTTAATCTCCTGCTTTCTATCTTCCATCATGCCTACTTATTGCTTTACGTCTAAAATGAGATCCTCATCCTGTTACCCACAAATGACTGCCTAGAAACTCAGGCTATTAAAATACAAACCCCAGCAGGCAGAAGACATCTTAGTGACACCATATAAATAAATAGCACCACAGAGAAATGGAGGACATGGAGGAGTGACCCATGGAGGTGCCTAATGCCTGAGATGCACAAGGATTGGCCCTGCAGATATCTGAGCTGAGACCACAGCCCCTGACTCCTTGCAGCTCCAGGCCCAACTCAGCTCTGAGTCCTTTTGTGACTCTAGCTCTATCTCCAAGTTGTTGCATCCTTCACATAGCTCCCTACAAGCCCTGCCACACAGCAGCAAGCTGCCTCCAGATTCTAAGGCCCCTGCAGGTGTGCTGCCCACTGACACCAAGCCTCCCATGACCCCCATGATAACAGTCCCACAACAAAGTGGGAACTGACACAAACATCCCCTTCAAACAGCCTCATGATGACTCCTGCCCTACCCAGAGATCCTGAGGAGAGCTGTTAATGACAGTGCATATAAAAAACCATGTCTCCCTTCTGCTCCATCATCCCTGTAGCTGTCAGAACCCTGACCTAGATGTCCCCTCAGTCCCACAAAACACACCAACACCAGTGCCATGCAGCCAGGAGGTGCCAGCCTGCAGGGTACCTCTTTGAAGGGAAGGCCAATGTGCACAGTGCCAACTGCAGATGGCAGAGCAGCAGCAGTCACATACGTTTTGCAAAGCCAATTAGGGCTTTGTAAGTGCTAAAATTTCAATCTCCTCCCTCCCAGGAATGCTAATTGGTGACAACAAGGCAGCTGCACTCCCAGATCCAGACCACATCACTGCCATCCCTTACTCCTCCAAATGAGTCTCTAAACTCCCTGCTTAACAAATAAATAAAAAATTAAGAGGGAAGAAGGTAAAGGAAGAGGAAAGGGGTGTGAGCATGAAAGCATGCAAGACCTTTCTAAATAACTGCTCTCCTGATGAAAGATAACAGTGAAGTCAGTGAAAAGTTTCAGTGCCAGCAGAATAGAGACCTTCCATATGATGTGGGAATTGCATCTACCTTCAGCTTTCAGACTTCCTTGATCTATGAAGCAGCTGGACAGTTACAGAAATTTGCTTATATCTTTTTCCAAGCCTCATCCTTTCTTGGCACACTCATGCTTTGCTTGCCAGAGGAAATTCAGACTTAAAAGACCAAAGAATATTCCTCACTGAATATTTTGACATCTGGTAGTTTTAGAGGCAGACCTGAAGATATAAGGCACAGAAACTTGGAAGAGAAAATAAGAAATTTCCTCAATCCTTTGCCACTAGTTGAGGTGATCTTGGGAAAAATCACAGAAAAGTCTGAAGAGACACACTTTCCCCACCTGTAATCCCAAGAATTAGAATTAAGCCTACTTTTATGGATTAATAAAATCAGCAATATGCAATTACACTAGCGTCAAACAGATTTACTTGCCATAAGTTACACATTTTGACTTTTTCTCCCCAGCTTTGAGGGAAAGTCACAGATCTCCAAATTTTCAGGAAAGAAAATTTAATTGAGAATTTCAATTTCCTCATTTGAAACAAAGTGTAATCGATATCCCCAAAAGAATATGATAAAAATTCAAACAAGTGGCAAAAAAGAAAACTCAAAATTTTCCACCTCCTGAGAGCTGACATCTTTCTTGTTCTTTCAGTGAAATCCACATCATCTCAGAGTACTGTATGTTCTCCTGTACTAATTTGTGAAAAATTGTATTTCATCATGCTTTTCTTTATATATAGCTCTGTGAGAATCCTTCTTAGTTTTTTTTTTGGCTCAAAGCTTGCTTCCT
>NW_024962256.1:2247915-2311437 GCF_019238085.1 Lagopus leucura
AGATAATAAAAGAACCTCCTCTCCCTCCTATAAATTGGAGCGAGACAAGCTCTAACAATTATCCTGCAATCAGAAGTACTCCTTGATCCATCAAAACATGCTCATTGCAGCTTATACCATTAGAATCCAAACTAATATTGCTATGTCTTGACCTCTTAGTAAAATTAGGATACAGCCCCCAATATTTAATATTTCTAAACTAATACTTCTACTTGACACTACGTTGCAGCATACACACACACACACCAGTTTGGCTATGCAATAGCTTAGATATAAATCACATACATATCCTGTTTCCAGAATACAGACAGGATTTCCTACAGGAGCCTTTTCCACTTTTGTGGATTTGTACCAGCTCCTGCTCATCTTTATACCTCTCCCTAGTTTCAGCAGACTTCTTGTGTTATTTGCTCTGATTCAAACATCAGTAATAGATCTCAAAGATACACACGCAAAACAAACAAGTCACTGGGCAGAAAATTAGTTATTTTTGCCTCGGGTTCAATATTCTCTTTTCCCCTTTACAAAGTTATTTGAATAACTTAATTCAAGGCCATGATTTCCGTTATGTTTACTCTTTCAGAAAGTATATTTCTCCTTTGCTGTTTTTGCTGCTTTCATTTCTTTGTTATTTAGCCTGTAAAGGTTAGTTCATGTTTAAGATTGTTCCTTTTTATTTTCATTTTTTTCCTTCCTCTGTGGCTGTCACTATGTAGTACTGAGGAACATAATGAACAGAGACATGCATATTATGTTGTTCTAAATGTCAGAATATGGCTGTGAAGAAAGAGTAATGAAATGAAAAGTACTGTCTCACCCTTTTTTTTAAGAAAAAAAAAATTCCTCCTTTGTTGCATTTCGTTGTTTTGCTTTTTTTTTTTTTTTCTCCTCTCTCTCTTTTCACTGAGATTCTTTTTCTCCCCTCTTCCTTATCACTTACCAATCCATACAACCTAACAAGAAAACTAGAGCCACAATAAAAGGAAGCTAAAATACAGTCTTACGCCAGCTTTGCTTTGAATATGGTTGCCTCTTCCAACTGCAGAGAAATGCAAGACTATTCTGTTCTTCATTAAAAGCAGCATTTGAAGTAGGATTTTCTGCCATAACAGGCATGGAAATAGAAATCGTCTTCATTTTCTGTGCTAACAGCCAAGAGCAGAAAAGATTTGATCGTGGGTTTATTGCATCCCCAGTGATCATACCAACCATGGTATAGCCCTAAGAATGTTTGCTTTTTTGAATTCTTTACAGAAAGTGAAAAAGCCCTAGGAGATAACAGGACAGAAGGCACAGTGTTTTAGCACACTCACCTGAGAATTGACTGACTGACAGAAGAGGTACTTGAACTTGGATAGCCCTTTCCCAAAGGAAACCATTTCCCCACATCTATTCTATCAAGAACTAGATACTGTAGGAATGTAAGTGGAACCCACCTTAATTCAAAACAGCATTTTCAAAGAAAATGTACTTTGTTAATAATTCCTGAACTGTGATTGCTTTTTAGACTCAGGACATGAAAGCCTATCTGCAGGTTTAAGATGGAAATCAGTGGTTGGACTAAAAATACTACTCTATGAAGATACTCATGACAGATATTTGCAACTCCAAGAGAAACTGCATGGTAAGCATGGCTAAATGTTTCCCAGATCTAGCTTGGTTTAGCTGGTCTACACAATCTCACCCCATCCTTCCTTACACTACTGACCTAATTTAGTATTAGCTTAAATCTCCATTTAGACCTTGTTTCCAGCTTCTATACAAATAAACCTAGTAAGGCTATCACAGAATATTGGCCAAAGATCATCCTTAACTGCAGTACTTGTTCCAATCTTAACACAAGGATTACATTTAAGTAGACTTTTCTCCATGCTGAACTAGCTAGCCAGGATAGCACTGAAAGACTCACACTGATGATCATGTCCATAACACAACAGAAAGGACTTGATAGCTGTTATCTGTGGCCACATAATTCAGCTGTTGCTTCTGTTGTGCGTCCAGAAAGTAAGCCAGCCCCATAGTGAGCTGGCTCCCTGCCCCAGCTGCACAGAATTCTAATAGCACACAAGGTGTATAATGCTTTGCACTATTCACAACTGCAAATTTACTCCTGGGAACAGCATGTGAACACGATGGTTAAAAAAAAAAAAATGTGGCTGCACTCAAGCTAGGCTAAACATGGATGCAGACTAAAACAATCATGGTGTTTAAAGTCTGATCATCATTATTAAAGACCCACAGTGCAAAATGATCTGTCTGACATTGCAACTCAATCTAATTTATACCAACAGAGCCTCTCTCATCTTGGATACATTTTTTCAGCTGTATTTTCACCACCATCCCCAGGTTCTCTCTCCAAATGCTTTCCATTTTACACAGCACAACAGGGTACTAAATGAAAACAAGCAACTTCTAGAGCTCCATGCTGATGGAGATCTTTCAAACAGAAGAACACAATCAAATTTTTAACAGCATTTACATTATAGCTTCTCGGTCTGATTCTTACAGTACTACCTCTAGATTGACCTAAAACCATGCCAGGCAGACTGAATCCGGTTGGAGCAATTTCTGATTTTCAAAATCACAACAGTTTGGGAAGAGAAACAAACAGACACGAACAAGACAGTTTAAGTACACCTCAATGTGCAGTAATCCATGAATTCCTCATTAAAATCAGGAGATCCTTTCCATCATCTACTTAGCAGGAACATAAGTCAATAACAAAGAAGCACTAAATTAAGTTTCCACAAGCTTGCTGGTCTGCTATAATTAAGCACGAAGCTACAACACTTGAAGCTTTCTTATGCACTATGCATTAATAACCCATGTTTCTCTGGCTAGGCTTCAGTGTATCAGAGGATGCAGCATTTAGTCCAAATAATTGTACAGTTCCCATCTTTTCCCCTCCTCCTACCTTCTCACTACAACGTACAACTTTCCAACAGAAAAGAAAGACAGGAAGCCACCAAAACACAGTAAAATTCTCAATGAGTACTCTGGTGCAGAATCTATGTAAGGAAATGTTTTCAAAGAAATTCACAAGCAAGTCTAAATAATTCATGACTAAGAATTTTACAGGCTGCTCATGAATAAAAAAAGAAACTCTAGGGAACTCATTATCTGGGGCAAATTACTGGTACAAATCTTGTCCTTCATATTATTGTTATTTAGCAATTTTATACCAGTCAGCAAGTATCAAGGTCTCTAACAACTAGGCCAGTGCCAAGAACTGTGAAAATGTGAACAGCGATTTGCTTTTCACATGAGTTGCAGATGATCAGGCAAAGAAAGGCAGGGAAAGCACAAGAACAGAGAAGGAAAACCATGTATTTCCACACCTGGACAACTGACTCCTGGCTTCTTCATCAATCTTTATTATAAAGAATCAGTAAAGTAAAAATCCATTTTTTCTGCATACTTCAATGGACATAAAAAAATGTTGCCCACAGTCTCACCTGTGACAGGAGGTGATGAAGCAGAAGTGTATAGAGAAAGAATTAAAATTAGCCTCGCTGAGGATAATGTGTCCCCCTATTAACCCTGTGCAATAAGCAAATCACACTCTTCCTAATTCAAAAACTATTGCAGTCAGTGTGTCTAATAATAAAAGGATCAGATAAAGCCAGTATGGATGATCAAAGATGTTGAATGACTTTAAAAAAAAAAAAAAAAAAAAGTGCCTCAAACTGAATCTGAGGACGAAACAGTAAAGGAGATATGAAAGACATCTATAAAGTCATAAATGTCCTGAATTGATTTTCCTCTTATTTAGTGCACAAGATGTAGGAAAGCAGGTTCAGAAGTTATGTATAAATAAGTTTGGAAACGCCTTTTGTTGTATGCTCCAGATACAGAAATCTTGTCTTAGTTCCAAGTGAGACAGGAGTTCAGGGAACAGATGTGTACTGAGGTCAGCTTAATACATAAGTTAATATATAACACAGTGTTTTTGAAAGTCTTACACCCTTCCCAGGCACGCAGTTTTAGCTGGTTTTGGAGAAGGAATATGATAAAATAATACAAGTCTTTTGTTCTTATTGCTAACATAGGTAGCTTTAGCCTTCATGAATTTCTCTAAATCTGTACTTCTTCACATTTTTAACATCTCTAAGAGCCACCTGTAGGCAAGATATTCACTTAGCAACCATGGATACAGGTATTTCTTTTATTTGTGTTGTACAATTGAATCTACAGAGCAAGATCATGGAATACCCCAAGTAAGGAAGGGACCCACAAAAGACTTCCCCAAATACAAACCATATGTCTGAGAGCACTGTCCAAATGCTTCTTGAACTCCAGTAACTCAATGCCATACCCACCACCTTCTGGTGAAGAACCTTTTCCTAATACCCAGCCTGAATATCCCTTGATGCAGCTCCGCGCTGTTCCCTCAGCAGACTCTATTTCACTCAGCTTTCAGATGTCCCTGGCATGCAGACAGCTTTTAGAGGAGACAGTATGACTTAGAACAAAGAGAAGAAAAGTGAGGCATATGTCCCAGATCTTTCAAAGACAGCCTGCCCCAGTCCTCATGCTCGTCATCTAGATGAAATAGAAATTTGTTACAGTCTAAAAATAATTAAAATACTACTACCAAATTAGAGTAAGAGAAATCATGTTTCTGTAGTAAATAAAAACACAGAGTTCAAGACATTGAGTTGCTGCTTCTCCTTGCTCTGGAAGTGACCAAACATATGCCTACCATGTTCCAAAAAAACAAAAAACAAAACACATCTTAACCATTAACAAGCTGAATAATTTGGGATACAAATTTCATTGTGTTTTAAACTTTCCTCACCCCCTCTTCAACATTTAAATCTGTTTTGACAAATTTCCCTTCCATTCAGATTCTGTTTCACAGAAATATTTCTAAGCATCTCCTCATGTGATTAATAAACTAAAGAGACAAAAAAATTAAAAAGGAATATTATATTATATATTCAGGTTCCAAAGTAAACACAATAATAGATTTTCTTCCAGTTGCAGAGGGAGGCAGAGAAGAGAGGGAGGAGGACAAAAAACCAAGTGAAAGAAACTGCTTGCCACTTTGAAATGTTTTAATACAAGGACAAATAGTTTAAAAAGATACAAGGTTTCATTTCAGAAGACAAAAGTTACTATGAAGAGAATCAATTACACTCTGTAACTGCATTGATGTTTAAAAGCCATTAGCATGAGAGCTCTGTTCATGTTTCAAGAGGGAGATGAAGTCTTCTGCTTATTCATTTCGCTGAATATCTACAGAGGCCTCTGGGGGATTGTTTCAGAATTAAGACCAGAGTAGGGTGAAGCCCTATGTCACCTGCAAGGAAATGTCTTCTCTTACACTCTATTGTATTTGCTGTCAATCAACAGCTCTTGCTTATACATGCAGCTGCTGCTAGTGATTTAGAGTGGACGCCCAATGAAGATGAAAGGTTCAGCTGCAGAAAAGCACTTTGCTGTCCTGCTTCTGGACCACTCTTGAAATACTCAGAACCTTTCACGAGGCTCTGGGCTTTGCCAATGGACTAAGATTTTAAGTGCTGACAAGCACATTCCTAAAGCAAACACGGAAAGCCTGCATCTACAAATGAAAACTTCCTTGAAGAGTCTCTTAAACACTTGATCTTACATACCAACTAAGGCTCGACCATAGCCACTGCCAGTTACAAGACAACACAAAGCACTCACAGAAACAGAAGTGTGTGAGAAAAGACTTTACGGAAAAAATACCACCATCAGGATCCTTCTTCCCCAGCTTTAATTACAGTGGTGTCTTCCTGGTTAAGACATTGAGGTTTCTAAACAATTCAGAAATTCTAATGAGCTCCAAACACATTTAGTATTTCCCAAAAACACTAATCCAGGCCCCCCACTTGAATGTAATTCACCCAGCTCTGTCTGAGGAAAGAATGAAAAGGAAAAATTTCAGAAACTGTGATAAAGGCTGAAACTGGATGACTTTCATTGGGAAGGAACTGTCCTGGTAGAAGACTAGGGGTTGTAGGGAAAGGAGAAAAAATAGGATTAATGAGTGCTTATTTTGGAGTTTACTGCATCATATAAAAGTGAAACGTTAAAATGTAATGAATAATTTAATGCTTTACTGTTGTTTAAGCAAATCACTTTCAAGCAATGTGTATTCAAGTAATAAATCACTGCTTAGCACTCTGCCACAAGCAAAAGATACTACTTGACAGAATTATTGAATGATGTTGCATGACCACGAGGCAGCTACAAAGAGATAAAGATGATATTCTTGAATAACTGCTTCCTCTTACCCCAGGGAAGGAAGAAGTAAAACTTCCATCCTGGGGCAACAGGGGTGGTGAAACTTACGACATGCATTTCATCTTTAGGTCCCAAAAGTGCTCTGAAATCACTCATTTATCACTCTTAACAACTATTCTATTATGTAGGTTGGCTCACATATATATACACATATCAAGCATATAGAGCTTAGAAGTTTGTTATGGAAGGCAGGGAGTGAATACTTCTTGCCAGGATTTCATCAGCCTAATTAGTGCACTTGGTTTTCCATTGAAAACTGAAATATACCAGTCACCCAGCTTTCACTCACTATTACAGTCAAGTGGGAAAATTATAACAACGTATGATTTATTTTTTTTTTTAAACATCTATGAACAGAATCATTGTTTGCTAGAGAATGCAGAAGGCAGAACGTAAGGGCAAATAACTTCAACTAGTTGTGTTTCTTCAGTACATCAAAGAAAAATCAGGTGATGACCAAAATTCCAAAGGATTGAACCCAGTCAAAGTGACATTTCAGCCATTACCCAGTATATTTTTTTAGTATGTGATTTCTCTGATTATGTAAGAAAAGTTTTTCAGTTCCTTGCATTCTTTCACCCACTTCAGCTGCAACAAAATATGCCAACAGCAGCTGTTTGTAATAAGCTGGAAGGTATCTTGAGACCAATTGTAATGCAAAGGTCATATTTTCTGAGCTGTTTACAGACAGTAATTTGTTAGGTTATAATGTCATATGTTGTCAATAATTCAAGGTGGGAAACTGTAACAGTTAATAGGTCATGAATTCTTCACTTTTCCACTTTATCTCTTTTCTTCCTCCCAAAGAGCTGTTAAACTGTGTCTCAGCATACTCCTCGAACCCAGACACAAAGGTTTCATTTGTTTATGGAACTTAAGGAACTTCACATGGTAAGATGTAACTAATCCCTCAACAAGCACTTAGGGGTGATAACAGAAATAAAGCATACAATTCAGACTTGGGATATAAATCCCTGTTAAAAGTCTATTCTCACCACGGCTCTATATTCTATAGAGCAAGTTGATGCAGTCAGAATGAAAACTGCTGTATTTCATCAAAAAGAGGACTCAGAAACAACTTGCTCAAGTGAGACATATTCTAAATTAGACCCTTCAACCCCAGTCCTTTTAGCAAACAAGACCATTATTAAAACTTCAGTTATGGGCTGTTCTTTTTTGTATTCTGACGGGAAGACACATCTACCTGATAAATGGAATCCCCTTCTTGTAAAATTGTCAGCTCATTTTCTTTCTGCTGATCTTACAGCAGAACCACACACACAAAGCTGAAGTGTAAAGCAGGACTGGCTAGAGGATAAAAACATATGGGACAGAAAGCCTGTTGCAGATCCTCCAGGTCAAAAGAGCAAATCAGCTGTACAAGCAGTAATTTGTATTAAGCCATACCACACATACATGAGAAAGGTATCCAGTATTTACCTCCACAGCACTCAAAGCACTTTTGGTTCTTATTACTGTATCCTTCACAGGAAGCCTAACAGAAGGCAGTGATTCCATCTTAGATCACAACACAACGATTATAACTGAGACATATTAATACTAAATATCTGCAGGTAAGGCATTAGGCCCGAGGAACTTTCAGCAAACCAAATGTAACCAAAATGGTAGCCTACTCACATTAAAATAAAGAAATAATTTTTTATTATTTATTTATTTATTTTTTTTTAAATGCCAGTCTCATGTTTCTCTTGCAACTTTTTTTACACTATACTGGGGGGGAGACAGCAGGGAGAATGGAGAATTAAGGTCTGTAGAAAGTAGAGGTTTCCCATTAAGGAATGAAGGATAGAAAGAACAGCCTGAACAAGGCAAGGAAGAATGACAAGGATAAGAAGGAAGATAAAGGAAAAAAAAAAAAAAAAGGATAAATGAAAGAGAAACAATCAAGACTTCATATTTATAAGACATTCTGATCTGGGAGTCCTTAACCATCAAGAAAGAAATTTAGAGGAAAAAGAAAAAAGGAAGGCACACATCTCTTGTAGAGGGCTTCTTTCTTAAAATTAAGGGATAGAATGGCAGTTTGCACTTCATCTCATCTTTCCCCTGGCACACATTTCATCAAGCAGGTATCCAATTCAAAAGGGGAGGGAAGAAAAAGCATACTGCAAACCAATGCACAATAATTAAAATCTTATTAACCCACTAAGATGTATGACTAAGATCCCATTATCTGAAGGATAACAAACCTAAGCTGCCTTCTGCCAATATCTTCACGTCTCTGGCAGAAAGTGTAGTATAGTTCCCAAGTGACTGGTGACCTTGGTCTCTATTTCTCTTCATCCTCTTCATTTAACATGAAGCAGAATGTGGTGGAAGATATTCTCACATTACTATACATATATATACCCACACATATACATACACACTACTTAAAGTTTCATGGGGTCTTTTTGACATGGAAAGCCACTGCTGGGTAGAAAATCACTACCTGAACTACAGCACCCAAATCCCAGATTTATTTATTTACTTTTGGGCAGCCAGTTAATGCTGTCTTCCAGGTGCAACAGTGCTGATTTATTTATTTACTTATGGAATTAGATGTCCTTTTGTACTTGGACATGATGAGAAACAGTACTGGTCATTCCCATTACTGAAATTGTTCCTAAAAACAGAAAAGCACAAGCTCCCTTGTCAATTCCTTTAGCCATGCTCTGAACCAAACCTCTGGATCTCATGTTAAACAAAAACAAACATGCAGGTACAGTGAAGATTTCCTTAAAGTATATTGCCTTTTACCTGGAACTAGCCTATACACCCTGATTTCCTCTTTGTTTTGCCATAGCCCTTATTAAGGTTGTTAAAATAGAAATTCTAAGATTAACTGCCACTTTCAAAATTCTTATGTGGTTTGGTTTTTTTTTTAATTCCTGTTAGGGTTTACCAACAAAATAGGCCACCTTGTCTGAACTGTGTAGCACCTACAAATGGTTGGTTCCTCTCAACACACTGCAGAGAAGTGTGTTGCTTCATCAGCTGAACCAATATAACAGTGAACACTGGATGAAATAACTTAGAACTCCTTTGAGAATTTCAGAATTCTGTTGGGTGTCCTTCCATAGGATGCTAGCAGTGCATAAGCTCCTTCCTGCAAATCCAGAAGTACTGATACTTAGCTCTAGGGACAAGACTCCTACCTTAAAGTCTGATAGGGAATACAAATACTTGAAGCACTGGCAAGTCACAAAGAATCTGGAAATATTAGAGTATTGGTTTTGACATTTCTTAGTAGTTTGAAAATCATTTATCTACCCTCAGATAGTCCTTTTGTACAAACAGTACAACTCAACACATGTAAACCTTCAGTTAAGTATCTCTCTCCCACTTACACTATATTTATTTTCCAGCTTTGCATTCCCAATTATTAGTCCAATGATCTTTCTACTCAATCTCACTAAACTTCATCCTACAGTATACGAATCTGACCTTGACCTCAATTAGGACAGGACTTTAGAGAGATGAATTTTGAACCAAAGTTAGATATTATTTTCTACCTACAAACCATTACCTCCACCCTTCCCCACCCCATTCAAAAAGCCACTAGAAAAATGTCATGGATTTGCATGCTATAGCAGAGAATCCTTCTGAACCACTTCCAGCAGAAGCTTTCAGCCTTCTCACCAGCTCACTGCCCTATCTACTAAACTAATTTGACATACACTTAGTGTCAGCCATTTTTCAAGACACAGATACGGAACTAAGCTTCATATTCCATTCCCTCTGACTACTGTTTCACATCTGACATGTGAACCGCCAGGGAATCACATTCCATTTTTCCTACCACCTCGTGCTTGCTCAACACCTGCTCTCAGGGAGAATGGTATTTCTATATTTTTGCCTTTGAGCTAAGTAAAACTGAATAAATAGATCTAAGAGAAGAAAATTAGTCTTACCATGTCACCTACCACCTTTATTCTCTGCTGTGGTTTTCCATAAAGCTTAGTAAGTGAAGAAGCTTATTAGCTTTCTCCGTTGCCTTGCTGTTAATCAAGTAGTCAGTGTTATGCTATAAGCAACATCAGCTATTCGTATTCTCTAGATGATTAAAGAGGTAGAAGACAGAAACTGGTCCATATACTATAGGTTTCCAATAGAGCAATTATCACTGCCAGGGTGGTAGGAACTGCAAGGGCTAGGTCTTTAGCCAATAGAAAGCAAAAGAACAACATAAATTATTGTTCCCAATTTCCTTCATTTAAAGATTTACCTCCCCAAGAAAGAAACACAACTGAGAAAGCCCAAGTGAAAAGGATGACATACCCACGGGCTGCACTCTTCCACCCCACAAACTGCACTAAGCTCAAGAGACCTGAATGAAAGTCAGCAACAGCAAGCTCAGCTCTCCAAAGGCTTTCACTCTTCTTCCCCACAGCAGTAAAAACTTGATACATACATTTGAAAGCTACCCACCCAACAGAAATAGAGTACTACAAACACTGAACATGAAAAAAATGAAATTCTTCTAGAAGAAAATAGAGACACTACCTCCTAATTTGCAAAGGACACTGATGCTATTACAATACACAGAAGACATCTCTGATGGTTGAAGGTGAGTGGGGAAGCAACACTACATGAACCTATGCTGTAAGGAGCACCTTCAGTTTCACCACTGGTTTTGCAACATTTGCTGTCCTGAAAAGAATTGTCTGACTCTACAGAAAGGATGCATGTAGCTTTCTGAGGAAAAAGAGAGCTTGATTTCTCATTTACGTTAATAAAAGATAGAACTGTTACCTCAAAAAAGCTCACAAAGAGGAGTCAAATAAACACACCCATCTTCTGTCTGGAAAAAGTTTCAGAAACCTAAAATCTGTCCTTATGATTTTCTTTCTAATAGCGAAAATTCAATACCAAGTCACAATTATGTCAGAGAGTAGCCTCTCCTTTTTCTGGAGTAAGATAGAGCCAGCATGAAAATGTATCAGCTCTATAGATTCACTTGTGACAGCCCAAAATAAAATTCAGCTATAAGTAATATGAGCTTTCTATCATGTTAAAGGAGATTACCACTGCATAAATGCATCCAAAGATTAAAGACTGCTCAGCTGTAACCGTGATTGACATGTTGTTAAACCAGTAATATCTTTCCATAAAAACTACCTTAGCTTTATTCTTTCTAAGCCAATATGTTCTTCAATAGAGAAGAAGAAAAAAAAAAAAAAAAAAAAAAAAACCTTCAACATTTTTACAGATGATTAAAGCAGTATCAGGCAGAAGGTGCGACATTATTTCCCAAAGAATGAACTCGGGTTCTTTGGCTTTAATTTCCTTCTGTGAGGAAGCATGTTATTCAGAGTTAACTCTACATTAAAATTTCTAGCAGTTTGAAAAGGTGGAGAAAATATCAGCACAAAATGAACCAGAGCATTTTGTTAAAAAAGAAACAGATGAAGCAATGTTTGCTTCACTGATACTAATCTGCTAGGAAAAAGTAGACATCCTAGAGTTAAATACAAAGCCAAAGAGTTGGTTGCTGTTGTTTCTTCTTGCTAGTTTTCCCTTTTCCTTACTGCCTCTGTATATAGAAAGCAAAGCTATTTCTCTTGTCAAACTAGTAAAGTGACAAGAACTCTATGTCCGGCAGAGGGAAAGGTATGAACTTAATGCAACGATTGCTGTCAGTTGCACAAAGCACAGCTCAATCCAGCCAGCAGCAGCACTGGAAATGCTGGATGGCACAAAGAGCCGCTCCATGCCTCTGCACCTGAGAATCCCCTGTATCACTCCGAGCATCTCTGCAAACCTTGTAATGCTCCTTCCCAGGGAATGAGTCTCTTCTTGGGAGATTTGCACCACACTGACATTTGTCTTCATAGAACTGCTTGAGTTGGAAGGGACCTCAAAGATCATGTATAGTTCTAGCTCCATACCAAAAACAAAACAGAACTACCTTCAGACCAATTTAATATCAGACACAAATACCAGCATCATTCACAAGTTAGGAGTTAAATTAGCTAAAGCTACATGAGGAATTGCCTTTCCTTCTCTTAGTTGGGAGCGCTTGTGCAAACAGGCAGGACAGAAGGGAGCAGCTCCCTGTTCAGCAGCACTGGTTATTTAGGTGAAGTTCTCTCCCATGTTTTGAGTTTTCCTTTCCAGCCACTGTGCTCACCATCAATGGACTTGTGAAGATAATGTGCTGCTACAAAAGAGCAATCAGTGCCACTGAGATCAGATGCTCCAAAGTAGAAAAGGCCACTAAGTAAACAAAGAACAACTGACTTCCGTTGCAGCTTGGGCAAAATGGTTGTAATTTCCACACCCAATTACCCAGCTTGCACAGGCAATTACATTAATTCCATGCACAAATTAAGCATGGCACTGCATGAGCATGTTGTTTATACAGTGATCTACATTTTCCATTATTATTATGTTTTTAATCTGGCCCTAAAGCTTATAGTGGTTGATATTGAAGGACTTGTAGATAGGAAGGCCAATAGAATTGGCATTCTGGAGAGACATTGTTAATGCCTAAAGATACCACATTTTGCTGAATGACACTTGCTTCTTTTTCAATTTCTGAGGACCCAAATCCTAATTTCTGCCTTTACGTATTTTGCAATCTGTGTACCATGGTTCTTGAATACCTCCAGGGATGGTGACTCCACCACCTCCCTAAGCAGCCTGTGCCAATGCATCACTGCTCTGAGAATAAACTGTTCCTAATATGCAATCTGAGCCTCCTCTGGTGCTACTTAAGGCCATTACCACCCTTGCCATTTTCAAGTAGTTTAGTCTTATGGTGACAAGCACCTTGCATTGAAACAGGTGCAAACTATTGCTTCTGTTCTATAAAAGCAAAGCTGAGTAACATAGTTCCCTCCTTCCATCTCTATGAAGATAAATTTCACTAGAGTTCTTGTTGTGGTTTGTCCTGGTGGTTGAGGTTTGCTTTTATTGTTTCTGAAGAGGAGAGGGAAAGGGCAAGATGATATGAACAAAAATCTGTATTTCATATCAAATGACAGCCTTATTACTTGTAGGAAACAGAAGAAATAGTCTCTGTGCTTTGCCCACCTTCAGTTTTTCTTATCTTCCCTTCCATCAAGCAATATAAGATAAAATTAGGAAAACGCAATAGTAAAAGGTGGGAAAGCTCCCACAGGAAAACAAACAAAAAAAAACCAACCATACAACAGGAAGGAGAAAATTTTCTAAAATATCAGGTGTCACAATTCAGAGCAGAGTTTTTAAGTCAAAACATACACATCTTCTGAATATTACTGAAAATATTTTTGATGGAAAAAAATATCAGTGGAACTATTTTGTCAGCTTATCTTGAGCTGTTACCCAGAGTTTAAGGTTCATCCAATTTTCTGCTTGCCTGTCTGCACTGACCAGCCAGAGTTCCCCCAAGGAAGCACCTCACCAATGCACCCATGATACTGGAAGAACTTGGGCAAGGGACAGCAACACTTGCTCCATCACAGCAGAGCAAATTCCTGTGTTGTCAGCACTGCCATAAGTGTATCGAGAGTGCCTTAGCAGTACTATGTATAACCATAGACACATATGCAAAAGACTTTGAGCATAGACTTATAGCATCACTTATACGAGCATCCTCCTATCAGCATTCTCTAGATTGAGGGCATCTGCTAAAAAATTAAATATTTTCTACTTATTAAACAAAATGCCATATTTTATTTTCTTTTTTTTTAACTGAGTAAACAGATTGTGATTGCAGGTTCTTAAATTGCTTTTAATATTGATGACTTGGCAACCTAAGCTCCCTTCAAATGTACACTGCTCAAGAACTAAATTTCTTTATTTTTACATTATAAAAGTTAGGGCCTCATTCAGTATTGCCAAAGAAAATCAAATTGAATTACTCAACATCTAAAAAAAATAAATCTCCAAACAGCTATTTTTCTGCACTTCTCCATTTATTTTCCATCTTCCTCTTCCATCCTCCTTGCCCTCCAGACAACTCCAAACCAACAAAACATGAAACCACACAAAATAATCCCCCAAAGCAAGAGGTTCATAGTCAGTTCTCCTGCGATCTAATTCTTAGTATTCCAAGTAGCCATCTGTTCTAAAGTGTCTTTAAGTATACACCACAGTAGCAGAGACCCTGATTCTCAGCAGGATTTTGGTCCCAGATTCTCACTGGAATCCTAGTGACTCAAGCAACTAAAAACATCTGTAACTGGGGAATTGAGTTTTCCCACCTTAATGTTTTATATGAGAAATTACGTTACTCCCCTTTGCCTTCTACTCACAAGCCAAGTCAACTTTCTTAATGCAGGATACTAAAAAAAAATAAAGAAAGCTACATGGAAAAAAAAAGCCATTACAACTATAATGAGACAGGGTTTTTTTTTCTGCCCAAGCTCAGATTCTGCAAGTCTGTCATTTGCACAAGTCACCTTGTAAGGGACTTGACAAGGGCAGTTCTTGTCTTCTCTAAGGAATGAAAGGATAAGGCCCTATAAATTCACTTCTCAAAGGAGAGGAAAAGAATAGTAAAATAAAATCTTATCAAACATTCTTTCCTCTCTCCTTTTTTTGAAGGGATAAATCCTTAGATATCTGGAGACAAAAGGAGGGAGATGTCTTTGTAAAAAGTACAAAATGAATAAGAACTGGACATATCCTATCTTCTTGCTGACTCTGAATCCTTCAGGCATCATACAAAAGCAGGTGTGATGAAGACCATTTAAATGTTCAAGGAAAACAGGGGCAGAAGCATCAAAAAGAAAATTATCTGTATTTGTGAACAGTTTCTTTGTGTTTCATTTCATGATATTTTCACTGGCTGTAAAACTGACATTTATTAGCTCTCCTTCTGTAAAGAACTTACAAGAGTTATCACTGTCCTAAAAATCTGATAGCATCCAAAGTAATTTTGCTCTTTATTTAGGCTGAAATCACCTGAGTCCATATAGCTGCGCCAGAGTCTCCTCTTCTTCTAAAAGCAAGTTTTAAAAACGCAGATGTCTGTACAAAGCAAACCATTTCTAGGCATACAGGGCTGTTAGAATAATGCCAGCCCTTTCCCTCATCTCAGTTGAATACAACCTTGAAGTCAAAAAAGTATTAAAAAATGAAAATAAAAATCAGCCATTTAAAATCAGTGGTCAGCACCATCAGCTTGCACTTCAAATCCCTTGTTTCTGCTGTCCTCTCCGAACAGGATTCTGCTGTCATTACCCAAGCCTCATCATTTGCACATTGAGATGGATAGCTGAATTTTTTCCTTTAGCCAGCAGTGCATTGTATCTCATGTGGGACATTCTGCTAAATCCTTAGTTTGAGATGCACTATTGGTTAAAATCCTATCATTCTCAGAGGGGGTTTTATACTTCACAGTCTCGGAAAGAGACAGACATGTCTTTATTACCAAATATATTTTCAAGAGCACATTAACAGTGCTTAGCTTGGCTTCTACTTCATGAGTCTTAAACACGCTGAACAGCGGTGAGTTTCCTAGAAGCTTTACTGCGGGCAGAAAGTTGTTCCATGAAAGTCTCCTGTTTTCATGGCCCAGTCTAGATACAAAAGAATGCTTAGATGGGGGGAAAGAAATTTTTAAAAAAATCTCTGCTGTTCACCAACAGATAAAACAGCCAATCTTATTTTGCCTCTTGGAATAACTCTATATTCATTCTCATAGAGGTCACTTGCTCTGGCAAGTTGTGTTGGAATCTGACCTCCCTGCATTTTCTTTGAGAAACTCAGAGAAATGTCAGATCCTTTGCAATGAGTGTGTCACTGCTGCTCCAGTGGCATCTTCAGGATCCTAGGGCTTGCAAGTAGCCCCTGCCTTCCTTGCCCAAACACAAAGAGATATGTGGAAATGGTACTGGCTTTGGGATAGCTGGCATGGAAAGAAGCCAAAGGATATCATAGCTGCAATGGATTCATTCCACTGCTTACAACAGGAACATGGGCAGCTGCCATCTGTGAAGAGCTACCAGCTTTCTTTTAGATACCACAGTGCAATAGCAGCATACAGAACTGTCTTTGGTTACTGGGCACAGTGACTTACCCACAGTCAGTAGTTCAGAAGTTTTCCCTGCAAACTGGAAATCTCAGGCTTTTTCAAACCTTGCTTTACAAGCAGATCATCCCCAACTCAACCTGGGAAACTAAATTTCTGCAGCTATGTTGTTCTGTTGAACAGAAACCACCATTGCATTTTCTGCCCATCTGTTATTTTGCAAACTCACACCTTAACTACTGATGTTATTATTTCCTGTTCTCATCCATTCCATTAAGCAAGTGTTTAATGGAAAAAAAAAAAAAAAAAAGTGGTTTTTCATAAGATTGGATGATTTCTAGAAATTTTAATGTGGTGCCATGTGAACAAGATTAGAATCCCATACAATTCAGAAAATATTCCTTCTTGACTTTTTGCAGCTACTATACAGAAGCTAACTGCTTGGGGAAAAAACTAAAATCTATGTATAAGTTAAATATAAGTCTGCTTTCATTTTTCTTTCAGTTCTTGATATTTATATGTGTATGTTTATCATGGAAAAAGACTGACATCTTCAATAATTCATTAAATTGCTTTCAAATATGATAGCCTTGTAAATGCTGTGATAAATTGTAATTGAAGTGAATTATTTACAAACGAGAAGCAAATCCCTCCAAGTTGTTTGTTTTGATTTGAAATGAATAAAATACCAGGCATCTCATTAGACAGAGAACGCAGCCAAGACACAGTGTGATTCTATGACCAACGAGTAGTCCTGCAAACGACCCTGCTGTGCTTTCAGAAAACCAGAAGAAATTATTTTGTTTCAGCCAGAAAAGGAAGACAAGTCCATGAAATACTATGAGTCTAATACAAGCACGTGAGATGACATACAGACAGGAAGAAAGAGTTCATAGTTTGTGGATGTAGAAAAACAAGAGATCAAGCTGTTCCAAAGCAATTGTTTTTCTGTGATGCAAACTGGGTCACCAAAGTACAACCAGTATTTACTAACACAGCCTTTTGTTAAACTGTAATGAGGACAGAGTACTCAACTCTGGACTTTGTCAATCCCTGACATCCTCAGCACATACTCTTCAGCCTCCAGTTTATTACCAACATTTCTTCTTGTGCAAATGCACAAATACTTACACTGACACAAATACTTAAGATTTTTTGTCCCCACATACTCACAGAAAGGGCTTCTATCTCCAAGTACAAGCATGTTACTCACAAAATAAAAAAAAAAAAACTACAGGAAAACCCACCAGCATTTCATTCTAGAAGGAGAAAAAAAAAAAAAAAAAAAGAAGTCTAAGGTGGGATTAACATGCCTTGAGAAAGAAGAATGAAACAAGCACAACTATTCCCCAAGGAAAGAATGAGACAAACTCTGTGCTGACTTGTACATCATAAAACACAATACCCTCAAAGCCAAAAGAACTGTTCCATAGCCTTGAAGCCCATCATATCCCCATAATCAGAAACTAGTGTCACATGAAAGTGACTAGTGAAAGTGAAGGAAAGAAACAAATGCACAGCATGGTACTACATGACCACATGCAGAGGGCATATAGATGCCATACTTACTTGCCCAGTCACTCACCTCATATTTTTAAGCTAGCTCTGCTTAGGAGACATATACTAAAGGAATCTGAACTGAGCTCTCAGTACAACTTGGGAAATTTATCATCGACAAAGTTTTTGACCAAACACAATCAAAAATGACTTAAGAAGTAATAATGGCAAAAATGATTTTATCAATCCATTTTCAATTTAAATGTTTGCTCCTTTTTTTCTTTAAAAAGAATACTGAAACATAGGAGGGATTTTAATGAAATATACTGAATGCTTTTTGTAACAGATTATTTCTTTGGCTTGAAAGCTCCTTCAGTTTTGCTAATTAGCCCTGATTGTAAATAGCCCACACTGAGTGTGGTGATCCATCTTGGACAGAAGTAGTTAGCCAGATAGCAAGTATTTTAATGGAAAGATATTTCAAACTTTTAGCATCCTTAATCATCCCCTCTCAGTGTTGTTCTTCCTTTTGTTTGCCTATAGGACAGCTTCACAAAAGCATCAGTTATGCATTGGGCACATTAGGTAGAACTCTCACTGCTTGTTTGATTTCCTTCAAAAACAACTCTGTATGTTCCAACTGGCTATGTCCTAGCAGCAGCCAGAGTCACTCCAAACAATTTCATTGTGCTAATAAGTGCATAAGTACTTTTATGGAATTTTACACTTCAAAAACTGTTCAAAGGACAAAAGTATACCCCTAATTTTGGACTTCAGATTAATTTTAGGCATTACTGTTTGAAAACATATATTACAATATATAGATAATGCACAACATATGCAAGCACTTCAGGCTTGGCGAGAAGAAAGTGGTAATAGTTTATTTGTCAATGACACATTTGAAACCATAGTGGATGCCATATAAAACGTTACTTTGAGCACATTTAATGTGCAAGAATATTTCCTGACTTCTGTATAACTGTACTGTTGTGGCAAACATCAGAGGAAAACTGTGATCAAAAACAAATAAAAGAACTTGACAGATATCCACAGCCCTGACACTACAAGGTATAGTTTGAAGGTTCAAAAACTGTAAGGTCACATTGCCAAGGAGAGAAAGAGGGAAAGTAGCAACTGGTATGTGAAGGCATTAGATCACCACAGGATTACAATAAAGTTATCTGTGTGATGGAACACAGCACTGCAAGAAATAATTAGTACTCTGTATCTGGAAGATGTATATTAACAGCAAGAGATGTGTGATTACTTTTAGTTGGGCTAATGAAAGACCTGCACTTATGCACATTCCAATTCATTTCTATTCTCTCCTATCCAGCTTTATCAGCATTGGGATTAACAACAATAAGAGGGCATTGTGCATATTTACACATTGTAATTAAGTGCTGGGAGAAGATGGAAGGGAGCTCTTTAAGAACAGCTATTAAAATACAGGCATGCTGGTAATCAGACGTGAAATTCAGGGAGGAGTTATTAGAAAATGAAAACCCACTGCATGATAAGAAAATAAGAGATATCTGGGGTCCTCCAAGGGCAGGTGAATGAAGCACTGACAGCATCAAAGGTACTCTACAGAAAATGCTTAAGCACCCATCCAGAAATTTATGCTAGTTAAAGCTGGCTCAAAAGCTCAAGTAAAGGAGCTGCAATTCACATGGTAGAGTCCACCCATCATGCCAATAAAAGGTGAAGATCTTGGCTGTTATGGCCTGGATTCAGGAAAGCACTTAATACATTCTTTACATTGGACATCTCCCTAACATCATCCCAATCTGGAAGCTTCATAAAAACATGCTGAGCTCCGAGGGTAATTTTCCTTGCACTGACTAGAGCTAAGCCTCTACTTAACTTGATCTGCTCTTAGAATTGAGCACTGCTGGATGTAATGCACAATTGCCTGTGCATGATTTCTGTCAGTGAATTCCTCTCACAGAGGATTTTTGTTCAGTGTGATAAAGCAACTTATTCACTGCAAAATGTTTCTCACCAAGACCTCCGTCTTGAGCAGCTTTGTATACATCTGCATTCCAGCAAACACTCTGAAGGTTGGAGCACTGTATGAGGTTTCAGTACAACTGGGTAATTGACAGATTGCAGGTAGTTTACCAAATCAGTAAAAAAAAAATCCTTTGGTCATTATATCAAGACTTGTGTTAAGCGTATCAACAAGAAAGTTACTAGTGTAGCATCAAATAAGCATCCGCTGCTCTATCAGGATTTCAGTTCCTTGAAACTTAAGTCAATATGGTAATCATATTTTTCAGTCACACCCTCAGGGTGAGCTATGCTTAATGTCCTGAAGACATCTTTCCACCAAGGGCTATCCTTAAGAGTCTGCATTTTTGCAGAAAACAATATAAGCCTTTTGTCTTGCTATTTACCTTCTAATTTATTCAGAAAGTGATTCAGTAGCAAAGTTACTAGCTTTGTTAATGCTTTAATATCTTCAGCAATTAACAGCATTTCGATGAATACCAAGAAGTTTCATTCTTTGGAGAATATCCTAGTACCCTTCTGCTGGAGTAAACCTTTCTTTAGCACCTCAACAAAAGCCAAAACCCACAAATAACTGCACTCAATGGTGATATAAACTTCATCAAGGAAACTGAGTACACGATAAACATTAATTAATTTCATCCCCATGCCCTCTTCTGAAGTAGGTAATTACTATTTCCATTTAGCACAAGTGGAAAAATGGAAGTGTGACTTGCACAGGTCAAGCAAGTTGTACAGCACAAAACAGAGCTCGTAACTCCAGTCCAGCACTAACCAGAGTCATTCTTTACTTCATATATCCCATGTGACTAAATCATTTCAGCCCACTATGAAAATGACATGGAAGTCAATATGATTAAAACAGGGGAACAGTTTATTCCTCAAACATAAATAACAGGTCCATCTTCTCTCTTATCTACTTCTAGTGTTCTCATGAATATTCAAATCAGAGCTTCTCTCAGAATGCTCCAGAGGAAGAAAAAAATAATGAAATCATAGAATCAAATAATCTGATGACCTACTGCAATCCTGAGTCATTTATTAGCTGTAATGTGATTAACCACTAACAAAGTCCAAAAAAAAATCCAAAAAGGAATGTCTGGACTGAGTCCAGAGCAAGCAACCTGGCTGTGAGGATAAAGAGATCTACCCAGAATAAGTAAGCTTGAACTGGCGACTTGACAGGACCTTAAGTGATTCATTTCATTTACATATATGTCCTGTCTTGGGTGGTGGTCAAGCCGGGGGGGGCGGCGGGGGGGGAGAGGGGGGAGGCAGAGAGGAGAGGAAGTGACCATTCAGTCAGGGAGACAAGCAGGAGTGGAGCTTCACCCCTGTTCCTTTTGGGATGGTGCTTTCCTCTAGGCATGTCTCAGCTCCTTCTTCACTTAAAGAAGAAAGCAGTAAAACTATCTTATAGCTAGCTCTCTGAAATCATTAGAGGAAGGCCAAGCCTGCAGTGGCTGCTCTGCTATAAAGCTTTTCCAGCCTCAGGAACCACATTTCATGCCCTCATATCAGCATTTTTTCCCCTTCCTTTTGGCCTCTTCCCCATTTTTATCTTCTCTCAAGAGAGAAATTCCTTCTGATTAGGGCTTCTCAGAGCTCAGTGCAGTTACTCCGAGTTGAGCCGAGGCTCACTTGTTACCTCAGCAGTACTGTCAGAGGTGGCTGAGGAATGCGGCCACGCCATTCTAGCTCATCAGTCCCCTACTAGTACTTTCACATGCAGAGTCATTTCTTATTTACAATACATCCTTGACACAGTTTCTATTTACAATGAATTAAAATTAATCAGTCAGGCATCCAACACAGCAATCCATGTAACTCAGCTTGGCAGTATGACATTATCACTAGCCAGGCAATATTAGTTTTGTATGATTAGGATCTCCTGGGAACTCATTCCATAAGAGGACTTCAGGTGCTACAGTCATAAACCATTATGCTCCTCTGAAGCAACTGTATGACAACCTTTCCCAAGGACAGCATCAAAAACTAGAACAGTGGCTCAAACCCGATTTATTAACAAGAACATCAAGGGCACGAGTGTTCAAGATTAATATTTCTAGCAATAAGTGCTACCCCACATTAGCCCTTTCAGTAGGTACTGCAGTGCTGCTGTTAGCTTCACTGCCTACAGTAAGACACCATTCTGTTTGTAGGTGACCCTCAGTGAGGTTCTCATTTGTATAGTTTTCTTCCCATTTACTTTTTCCTCTCCCAGCTAGTTCAATTTCATTTTCCAAGATGTTTGATGCAAGTCATCCATATGTTTACTAATATTTCAGTTCATTCTGCTTTTAGTATAATTGCACTCCATAGTCAGGATAGTTACCCACATTGTGACATCTAGTCAATAGAAACTGTCTGAGATTATGGAAACGTGTCGGAGTTCAGGTAAAACAAATGCTGTAGGACTACCTGTGCCAGAGAGGAAAGAATCCATGACTTAGGGTAATTTTTTCATTAAAAAGTCCACTAAGATTGAATTTATTTATTTTTGATAGCAGATTTGTATGGACTGTGCTGGGATAAGGGTAGTTATAAATCACAGCGCTTAACCCCTCAGAAGAAATAGGTCACAATGATTCTTTGATCTTGTATCTGAGAGATGTTCGATCAAAGACTACCTCAGCCTTATCTCAGTTTCCATTTCTGAATCTAGTTGAACCTAGTAGTAACTGCAGTCCTCCTTCAGTGTTCCTTCAATGAAAAGTTACTCTTCCATACAAACCTCAGCTGTCCACACAACATATGCTTCCTATACTACAATGACATTACAAATCCCTACCAGAGTTACAATAGGTTTCATTGTCCTTTTCATAAGAAAATCCTCCAGCAGTTTGAGACTTACCTCCATATTCAGTCATGCCTTCCAGCTGACAGGAAGAAATGCATTCCTCTTGAAGTTTGTTTGCTCAGTACCCCAATAAGCACATACAGCCTAAGGCAGTGGTGGAGTCACCATCCCTGGAAGCGTTCAAGAAAAGGGTAGATGTTGCACTTCATGGTTTAGTGAGTGTGGTGGTAATGGATTGACGTTTGGACTAGATGATTTTAGTGGTCTTCTCCATCCAAATCTGCTGATTCTATGAATAGGCACAAGCCTCTGAGCTGTTTTTTTTTGTTTGTTTTGCATATTACAACTTGAGACAAAACTGAACATCTGAGACACTAACTGGGTTTTTGGCATCAAGGACTAAAGTCTCACAAAATAGGAAAACTTTTTTCTAAGGAAATCTTCAGTACATCTTGATTATAACTTTTTAGTCACAAAGTCTGCTCAAGAAGGAAGAAGTGCCCTGAACATTCCATCACTAGCAGATGGTGGCCTTCTACAAAAGCTGCCTATATTAATCCAGAAAATTAATTACTGTAATTTCAATGCATCATTTACACAGACAACCAAGTTAAGAAGGATTTATGTTTCTGCTGTAGGCCAAATCATTCATCCTGAAAGCCATTACCTACATAAAAAAGTTTGGTCACTGTTTTTAATATCTACTGGGAGGAAAAACTACTCTTAAATGACGCACTGCTTTGTAATTTGTCATGGGTTTTAATCACAGTGATAATAGATGTCATAATATTAATATAGCAAGAAAGCTGTGTTATGCAACAGGGAAACAGGTACTCCGATTTCTCCAGTGTTTGCCAAATACTGGCACAAAACTAAACAAGAATACGTTGTTTTCTCTGCAGATTTATGGATTTGCCTACGAATTTTAGAACCAGTGTGAGATGACATGAGAACAGCCTTTCAAGTCCAGACAATTCCCCCCAGAAAATAGCAAAACGAAATAAATAATAAAAAGAGCCAACAAATCAAACAGAGAAGTCACCAAAACATGTTTATTACCACTAATTTCAGTGCAATCAGAAGAACAAGTGAGCCTATGCTTTTTTTTTTTTTAAAAGAGACAGATGTTCTGGGCTCTCAACCTGCAAAATTCCTAGATATTCTAGATGCATGTGTACATGCATATAAAGCCACCTGTGTAAAATTTTTATACTAGTGTTCATAGGAAGTCATTCCATTAGATCAATGTAAAACCTATTGAAATTGCACCTTAATTTTTTCATAAATCTTACTGGCACCAAAAGCACACAAATTATTTTGCCCACATTAAACAGTTCCCTGCCACTCCCATATTCAAACATGAATTTTTGTTTTTAGAGATATGGATTTTTGTTTCGTTGACGTGGAGGCATTCATAATTTGGTGAAACTAAATGAGCTTAAAACACTGAATATTGACAGATCAACACTGGTGTTGGTAGAATGGAAAACACATTTTCTCCCAGCTTTACTTAGAAGTCCAATACTTAGTTTTTTGAATTAGAGATATTACAGAAATATTATTTAGTCATGGAATTCCTTAAGAGCTGCCAGAAGGATGCCTTGAAAGTTTGCTGTGTAATATGTTATTATAGACATTACACATGAGCCCTAAGAAGATTAGAAGAATTTGTCATTCATAATGTGCATATCATGATGCTGGATAAAACTCAAGACATTACTTGAGATCTTTAGAAGAATTTTGCACCTGTTATTTTGAGAAAACTTTTGTTATTTTTAGTTAAATTGAGCAAAGATGGATGTTAGAAGTGAGTTTTCAGAAGGATCTGAAGAAGTACCAAACTCTGCACTTATAAGGAAGAAGAGATTCAGTGTTTAGATGCCAAAAATCCAAGGAATCAACTCCTTGTAAAAAGAATGAAGTTGACAACTGCAAGCTTTGTTTTTTCGTTTGTTTGTTTTTTGCTTGAGCCTTCACAAACATACGGGTGGCTGCAGGGGAACAGGCAAGGTTGCGCTCCTTTTCTAATCAGAGCTAGACCAGGCTGCCCAGAGCCACATCCACCCTGGAAAGAAATATGCAATAACATCAAATGCTTTCATTCTTACTGATAGTTCTCAACAGTTGGTCTAGCCATGATGTCACTGTCATACACTGTCACTGTTTTTGTAAGCTGTTTAATGCTGTTTAATCATAAGATTTCAGTAAGTTAACCATAACCTTGAGCTGCTATGAAATAAAATGCATCACTGCACAGAACAACAAACAAGGCAAAACAATACAAAGAGCTGCAGGTTCTTACGGATCACCTATCACATATTCTGTTGAGAACAGTTGCGTTCCATCACTTCATTGCTTACAGATTACTGGCACCATAGTATTCTTCCCTCACCATATTAAGAAGAGATGATAGAAACAATCAACATCAAGCCCGGTCTGATATTAGACATGGAGTTTGATGGCCCTGCACACGGCAGACGAGTTGGAGCTTGGTAATCCTTTAGATACTTTCCAACCCAAGCCATTCCATAACTCTATGAAGCCTCCCTCTTCATTCTCCTGTAGCTCAAATGCTACTTCTACAGGAATCAAGACAGAATCTTCTGCTGTTACAATCCTTTTTGTATCTTAACTTCCTACAGCCATATTTCAAGAATAGACCTGCTATTACCAACACCATTGATTGTGTAAGCAGTTGTGGGGTGAGAAAATTAAGGAGAGACAATAGGAGTACAAGCAAGTTAAAAATATTCTTTCTGGAGTCTTGATTTACCCTTGTCAAAACGTTATAGCCCAATATATTTAATACCAGCATGCCATGACTAAGTATTAAATTAGCAGTGCTGCAAGTACTACAGAGTAGAAGAGGATATGAACTGGAAAAGGCAAAAGAATAACTTGTGTTTGTCCTTATTGCTGGGTAGGAAATGAACTAATATAATCAGTGTATCACACCCAAAGCAACAGCACTTTATCATCTCAGTTCTCAGTTTCGCAGCCAAAGAAGAATTTATGCCGATTGACTGAAAGCATTACCCAGAGTTTGTGCTAAGCTTTACTTATTTATTTGCCAAGTAAGGAGGCTCTGTGTGCTCATTAGGTATTTATTGCATTGACCAGTTTTAGCAAGGCTTTTGAAGTACTATAAAGCAAGGTAATCAGGTGGGCAACATTTATATTCATGCATAGAGAGGTTACAAATAAATTGATCAAGTCCAAGGAAGCATTTAATAGAGAAGGTTTTCAGTGCAATGCTTAGAGAAACTGATACTCTTCTACACATTTAATATCTTCAGGAAAATAATAAGAACTTCGTTGGGTGAAAAAATAAGCTGCTCAGCAAGTTTTTTTTTCCCCACAAGGGGGTGGAAATGTGTCATAATGGGACGCCAGTACTATCCAATGTAAGATGTATATCTTGTGGATTTTGGGTGCAAACCAGCTTGTATACTGATGATATGGTGGTAAAAGTCATCTCTGCTGCCACTAAGCACAGAAACACCAAGGCTAATGAACTGCACATCAGGAAGTGCACATATGACCACATTCAGCTGCATCTCTGTAATTTGAAATAGTCCCACAGATAAGAACTCAGTCTACTACAAGCCCAGAACAGTGCAAAAGATGCTATGTTTTGCTCCCAGCTGGGACTAACAGGTGTCAAAAAAGCTAAGGCTAACTCCATCCATATCTTTGTTTACCCTTCCCTAATCTGACCAGTAGGATGTTTTATTTGCAACATAGGGCAGCGTTGTCTCCATTGGTTGTCTCCAAGTCAATATTGAAACATCTTCTGCAGTACCTTGGAAACTGTGATCTTTCAGAATAGATGTAAAAAAAAAAAAAAAAAAAAAAGTCCTAACCTCAAAAATCATTGAAGATCCATTTTGCTACATTTTTTCTAATCATGCTAATCTCAATAACCTGGCCATACTCCCATTGAGGTAATTACTATTTGCACCTGCAAACTTACCTTTTTAATGAAATATAAACACAACAAATTCAGTCCTATGTAACACCACATTTATTCCATTCTTCCCCCAGGTTCTCTGTTCCTCACAGTGCTGCACACTTCATCTGTGTGTTGCCCACACCCTCATTCCTGGCAGTGGTGGATACAGTGACATGTGCCAACACAAGGACTGGGTGTCATCATGGGCCAACACAATGAAATAGGAAGCATAACTACAAGGGTTGCTCTGAAAGTAATCTCCTCCTCTCCATTCTAGCTTTTAAATAAAATAATATGCCCAGGAAGGTTGCTATTCACTAAAAATAGACTTCATCTCTTACAAATTAGGCTAGACATTAGGAACCCAAGCTCAGGCACTAGCTTTTGCTGTCGGACTTTTGCAGCAGACAAGATTTTTTCTTGTCTGGCTTTAAACATAGAAGTGCCTTCATTTAAAAATGTATTTGTTCAGAACAAGGGTAGTGGACAGATCTCTGCATTTGTTAGAAACAGCAGGCTCTCCAAATAGCAGAGATGAGGCAGGAATTTAAAAAAAGCTTTAGCCACATGCTTAAAGCGCATTGCATGAGATGCTATTTGTCAAGCTTGCAAAAGGACATCACTCAGAGCAAGCAGTCAATGGCCCATACTTTCACAGGAATTAATCACCCATTTCTGTACCTTCCATTTTCCAAGTTCTCCCTAGACATTAATGCTCTCTGGTTTATCTTCAAACATGTATCATTAAATACAGAGTGGAACAAGCTTTCCTTAAGATTTTTGTTTAATGACACAAGGCAGTAACTGCCAAGTTACTTTAAGAAATCCAAAAATACTCAAAGAGGTAAAGCAAAAAGCACACGAACCATGACTTGTTAAGAGGATGCTGGCTTCCATTCAGGTTCCAATAAGCCATAGCACACAGGTTTCACTTTTTCCCCTCACTTAGGACTGGCACAGGTCAGAGGACCCACGTCCTCACCCTAATGTCACCAGGCTGAGGATGCCAAATTCTTTTCTACTGGGCAAGCAGCATGTCTCTAATTACCATGCAGCATGATCAGATTACACAACGAAGCACCATCTTGCAAGCTCATCTCTCCATTAGGTAAAGAATGATTTTATGGTGCAATCTAAGATTTTTTTTTCCTCTTGCTGCTGAGCTAGCACAGCAAATGTATCAGTCACACTTTCCTCCTTTCCATTACTGCTTGTCAGTCACAACTAGAATTAATGCTTAGTTCTTGGGTTGTAGCTTATGAACAAAGAAAACTTTGAAAAACAAAAAAAAAGCCAACTTCAAGCCATCTGATCTCTCCTTTCATCCCCAGCCAACAGCAAACACCACTAAACCACAACAAAAAACAGATGTTCACGCATTAAACAGAAATGATCAGAGCATGTCACTGTCTTAAATCAAATATAAAAAAAATGCAACAGTTGAAATGAGGTATTAGCAACAGACAAAAGGACTTACAGAATATCCCAGAGTATCTCCATTATCACCTACAAGTTACCTTTTTTTTCTTGTGCTTTTTGAGAGTTTTACACCAAATCTTTATAATGATAGCACTGAAGCTTTTATTCTGAGACTCCTAAATTTTGCATGACACAAACATAAAAAACTGTCAATACTTTAATCAAAGTTTACTTTAATCAAAGTTTATCAAGAAGCCCTTCACTATATTCTAGAATGTGAAAAAACACTACAGATTGAGCACTGAAGATAATTCCATCAGTAAAGTTACTCTTGTATTAGAGTAGAGGAAATCAGAGGCAGGAAATAAGCTTCAGCTTTGTGCAGGATAAGAATAAAGGTATCGCTGATATCACTTATCTAGTAGAGACTGGGCAGTCTCTACTTTGGACCTTTTCTTTGGACCGAGAAGCAGTCGCAGCTTTAATACAACACAGCACCATGCTTCTCCTCTGTTCCCATGCATGCTTCTACTAGCGGAACTGCAGGACATGGAGGAAAGGCTGAAGGAAACACACAGCCATGGACTAAAACTGGCATCAAAAAAACACTGGTACTGGTTCAACTTCAGTCTTAACAGATCCAAAGAGGGAGAGCAGACGATGCTAGGGAACAGCTCTGAAACTGAAGTGTACAGAACTCTACTACAAATGATGTCCACACTGCCTCTTCTCTTCCATGGCAGCAGTACTACTTTCAGTGAACGTATTTTGGTTGATCATAAAATCACAGAACCCATTAGGTCAAAAGGGACCTTTCCAGGCCATCTAGTCCAACTCCCCAGCAAAGAACAGGAACATCTACAGCTCAGTCAGGTGCTCAGAGTCTGTTTAATGCCACAATTGAAGTCTCAGTGGATACCCTGTTTTCTCACCCCCTCCCCCCCCCCCCCCCCCCACACACACATTCCCACCAGAACTTTAGCCTAACTTCAGACATCGTCTCCCACTTCAAAGGAAAAGTGAAGAAATTCAGCCAGAAAAGCATTAATTGTGTGGAGAAATCTAACAAACTGGCACAATCACACCAAGAACAAAATCCAGGTGCACGCAATAGTATTAAGTACATCTTTACTTTTAAGATCATAAATACTTAAGATTTCAACCCAAACAACAACCTTCACTTTCCAAGCTGAGAAGGAAAAAAATCCATCTGCATGTTCCTTGAAAGCAAATCAGTCCCACTGCTTTTTCAGTGGCTAAGATTTCAGGATGACTGCTGAGTTGATGGGCAAACAGCAGAGAGGTCAAAGATCCTCTGTATGCACGTCAGTACCTGTAACAGCATTTCATTGCAACTGGCATGTCTGCAGTGAGGACCTCCAGCTGCCAATGTTTACTGAGATGGAAAAGGTCAAAGAAATGAAGCTGACCTTTTCACATGGGCCTGCTGAGTAAACGAGGCATTTCTAGGCTTGAAAATGGATTAACAGGGGAAGGGGGGGCAGAAAAATCTTGCAAGAGTCTTTGTGGGTAAAAGCTCCAGTGGGCACCAGTTTTCATTTCAGCACTCAGCACCATATTATTTCTTTTGCATTTAACAGTATGTTCTTTGAACAGTATCAACACAATGAATCTGCTGACCAGAGAAATGGAACATGCCAGGTCCATCAGCAAATACACTGCTTCTCCTTCTACTTAAAAACCTGAGCAACTCCAGAAAACTCAAGTTAAAGACAAGTTTAGGCCAACTTGGAGCATTTCTGAAAAAAAATGGCAGCCTAGAAGTTAATAGCCAGATTTTTCAGCCTGCACACTGTCCAATACCAACTGAGTGATGTCCTCAGAAAATCCTGACTATAGGTATGGTGAAAAAAGATCGACCTGCTGAGAAGGCCAGGCCTTTGGACACAAAGCACTTTTCTATGTGCTTTTGGAAGCTCTGCTTCATTGTCTACAGATTGTGGAGGACATGTCCTGTCCTGACACAAACATGGGGTCAGTTGTGGCTGCTGTGAAGTAACCGGTACTGCACTGAGCAAATATAACCTTACACTTTGGAAACCATAGCAAGATTTTTAGGAGAACAATTATCCAACTTGTTGCCATATCAAAAAATAGTAATATTGTGAAGCCACAATTTATTATGGCAATTGCTAATTATGTATACATGTGTTTGAATAATTTATTTTTTTAATAGTAAAGCAAAATATTCAGTTTATTCATCGTAACTGTACCATCTCTTAATATTGTTGTATTAAATGCCTTTTTAAATTTCTTAACAGCCTGCTTATTTAGAAGTTACCGTCACAGCACTGAATCTAGAAGAGTACTCAACGTACAGAAGCAGAAAGAGAAATAAAGGCTGACCAGTAACACATTTACTTTTTACAGCTTCCTTGCCATTTGGAGAACACTTCTTTTCAGAAACTAAAGCAACATTTCCTTTTGTTGGTTCATATATTTTTTTTTTCCTTAGCACATTCAAGTGCATCTTTAATGTATTATTCAAACTGAAGTAATGATTAATTAATCAAAACTCTGTTGTATGGGGAGAAGAAAACTGAGCTTATGTATAATACCTGGCCAGGTGCTTGAACTTGAAGGGAATCATCGTGTCAGCTATAATGCCTTATTATGTGATTAAAATAAAAGATGGAATTTCAGATACAGCTATTAGGGTTTTTGCAACATCTCTTTTCAGGGCTCCTCTTCACCATATCTGGGCTCTGTTCCTCCTTCCATATCACATCTATCAGAGTTAGTGCAACAAAGAGCGCTTGCCCAAATCTCACAATCTGTATTGCATGAAGAACTTAGCACCTAAATTAAAAATTGACCGATGGACTGCCCCCAAAATCAGTTATTTTAGATGACAAATGTACCTCACAGACCTCAGTACTTTTTAAGTAAGGAAGGAATACCTGAGTAATGAGTAAGGAATCAAATCTGAAGTCATGAAGGCTGGCAAGCTACATAAACTTGGCTTCTTTCCTGTCCTGGACTACACATTTTTGTATTGTGAGTTTAAGATCTCAAAATGATTTTATTATAAAAGCTGATGAAAAGAGCTACACAGGTTTTAATGTGCTATATCTTATATTTCATCTTTAGCTCCAAGTTCCACTAATCACTGACCACTGACTTAATGCAACTCCTCTGAATACCTTCAGATATCAATATAAATCCTATTGCTCTAGAGTTACTATTTTACCCATTTCACTAAGAGATTGACACTGACACAAAACAAGCTGATTCTCATAATACACTGTCAGAGAATGGGAACACCTAGCAGATAAGTTACCAATAAGAAAAAAAAGCAAAGCCAATGTAGAACAACAGAAATAATTGGGCTGTTTAAAATCATCCCAACACATTGTCTGAATCATGCCCAGGTTGAAGCATGGCTGCTTCAATGAGTATAAACTGTCAAGGTTTGTGGTACACAAGACAGGAATCATAACCTGAAATACCTACGAAGAAAATGCAAGTTGGATATTAAGAGACTTTGCTAGCAGCAATAGCAGCAATGGATAGAAATAGTTTACTGAGACTTTCTGTGAAGTGTCTATTTTCAGTAGCCTGCACATTTTGAAGGAGATGCTGGATGCACTTCTGTCAGGAACAGTTCAGGCTGAGCTGCTCTTGCCACAGGGCAAAGGCATGAGTTACATGATGTTTCCTGATCTCTTCCAGCCCCACTTTTCAATGATTTCATATTTTAGAAGAGAATTTTAAGTTTTAGTTGTCACATTTATTTCAAAGTACTGAAGTTCTTCACTGCTTCAACTCATGAAAACATCTATTCTTGTCTTAAACCATAACCTAATATACATAATATATATGCATATATGAAAAACATATCTCCTAATACTTCATGCAATGCTTTCACCTTTCTATTAAGACTTCTAATCTGAAGGAGGAACATCAGTCTAATGTCTAGAAGACACTTAAAACATGAGGTAAGATTTTAAAGGAATGACAAAGTAAAAAGTAGAAAGCAAAGTATCTGTCTATTGTTCCACAGCACTACAGCTCAAAGGCCACCAGTTCAGGTCTTCATTCCTCTTAAGGTTCAACATCTGAATCCCATAGGGTAGCAACTACTAAACGTCATAAGGCAAAAAAAAAAAAAATCATTTTGAAGTCTTACATTTATTACACTTCTCTCTACCTGCCCTGCATTTCTCTGACCTACAGAGTCTTCCCCAAAGTCACACCTTTCTGCTGCAATTGCATCTGCTGTACACAATATCACAGTAGTTCCTTGATGTAGCAAGCCCAAAATTGCCTCTCAGGGAAGAAAAATGTATCCAGAAAGAACAACCACCAAAGCAAGAAGAGGGAAAAATGTAACAGCATACATTAGAGACCTAAGAGGAAAGGAAGCTGCAAAAAACTTGGAAACTGATCTGGTACCACATTTGGTTGGATTTTCTGTTGTTGGTTTGTTTTTTCTTTTGTCAGATAAGTAGTCACTGATTATGACTGAACAATCTATAGCTCCATATCTAAGCTTTCAATTGTACCAGCACTGGACACACCAGAGAGAGATTCTCACTGTCTACTGAACCACTCCAGTTCAATCAGATCCACAGTCTTTAAGGTTTTTGTAAATCTGTCTTTTGCTGTAATGCAGATCAAAGAGCATCCTTTAGATTCTTTAGATTCTCACATTAAACACAACAGCTCCTTTGGTCTGGAAAATCTGATGTAGAAGAGTATTATTTGTGATAAAGGCTTCCAAAAGCAGTGAATCTGCCATACCCTAAGATAACACTGCTAAGGATTGGGGCAAGTTATTAAACCTTTGTTTTTGATTCAGCTACCTGAATGACCAATATGATTTGTGCTTTTCCTAGGAAGCCTTACATTTACATGCAGAAACAGTATATTACCAGGAAAGACATTTAAAATAAATGCACAGTAACACATAATATGAGCAAAGGTAACTATTTGCTAAACATCCTTTCCAGCTGGGAATGTAATTGGCAGAGACAAAATGTCTCCTAGTAAAAATGTATCTCACAGCAACAGGCATACCTTAATCTCTGTACTCCCCCTGAAGAGGTGTCTGTGACACAGACCCTGACAAATTTCCAGGTCTTTCAGAAATCCCTGTTTCCTAGAGATGCTGTGGGAGTCAGAGGCCACATAACTCTCAAAACAACACAGACAGTCCCAAGATGCTTGAGCAGTTTTTCTTTCACTGACTTGGTATACTCAGCTCCTTTTACATGTCTGTGAGGTATAACTGGGAGTTACCTAATCTACTCTATTTTTGGAGACAAGATAGTTTTCCCTCCACAAAGGAGTAGAGAACAACAAGAAGGCAGAAGCTAGTCATTGCAAACTCAATCCCCGCTTTCCACACTTTGCTGCTCAACTATGAGAAATTCAGTCCACATTCAGCATCCTTTACAGGAAACACAAGAAGTTGTAGTCTCTTCACTCTGTGCAATGTCCTGGGTGGGGAAAGGTTAGATCACAGCAACCCGTGACCACAGAGAAAACCAGGGCTGTACTACTGTCACATATGCTTTGAATGAGGACAGGCGATAGATTTGGAGCTGAACCTCTGTCTCCATCAAGCGGGACACATCCCCAGCCCCACTGCATTTCAGGCCACCTCAGCACATGGTTCCAAAAGCAGCCAGCATAGACTGCAAGGACTAACTTTTACTCTATAATGCTTTTGACTCCCTATGCACCATTCAATTAATTAGGAATATCTTTCAACAGAGAAATACCAGCAACAGTGCCTTCTATGTCACATCCTACTTCTGTTTTCTCATACATTCACAGCAGTCAAGTTTCCCATCTTAATCATGGCTTAGCTTCGTCCTGTACTGCTTTGATCATTCAGCAGAAGTCAAAATCTCCAAATACTTCAGCTCTCAGCCTCGAGAAGCATGAATGAAATAAAGCACAGAGCCCCTCAATTCATCAGCTCCGAAACAGAAAAATCAGCATTTTATACATTGTCTTTTAAGACACAGGACCACTTTTTTCCCGTGCAACATCCAACCAAGAAGACAATAAAAAAAATGGGACACAGTCTTATTCAAGATTTTGTGAACATTACCTTCATTCAGAGGTGTGTTAAAGCACAACCAAGCTGTGCTACACTGGAAAGTGCCTTTGGCTGTCACAACCCTCTCCTAGAAGTTCATCAAGGACTGTACTCACTTTATTCATTACCCTTCTTACCCTCATTTCCAGTGCATCTGACTGCACCACCTTTTCAGCATTTAATTACTCCCACTTCCACCCAAGCTGAAGACCAAGACTTGGCCTTGGACCTCTTTGCTCTCCAACAGCTCATTAAAAGTTGGTGTACCGTGAACTCCAGGGAGACCAAACAGACAACACAAGGAAATAAAGAGGTATAAGAAATAAAACAGCTCTTTGAATGCAAAAAACTAGATTAGTATTTATTTCTAATTCCTCCAGACTTATGTTTTTGTTCATTTACCTGATAATAATTAACTAAATTGCAGGCAGCAATAGCTATCTGCTAGTCAACGGCATCTCATGAGCTTCCTACTAACCATGCTAAAAATAAAAATTGAAGGTGGGAGCAATTCTGTTAGACTTTCGTAGAAAAAGGCAGAGCTTTTCTCCATCTCCCCTCTACTTCTTTTTGAAAAACGGCAACCAGGAAGCACTCGGATACTTCTGAAAAGATCAGAACTGAACTTTTTCAACAAATGCTTGTCTGTCACAGTGAAGTCATCTTCCTGGGTTAATCAACATTAGTTTCTGGGTTTCCTGGACATGAATAATTTATGCTCAAGGATAAGTATCAGCAAGGATAACCCAAAAGATTAGGAAACGATTAGGAAACAACTTGCATGGCACATTTTTCCTTTCTGTAGGGAAGTATATTTCAGTTATTTGTAACTAAGATTTGTCAAGAAAGTTAAATTCAGCCAAGACATTTAAAGGTCCTTTCAGATCACTATTCTGCTTCTCCGTTTCTGTTCAGCATGTAAAAAGCTACTTTGACATTTTCACATCATCCTTCAGACCGCAGGCATAAATACAGATTTCAAGGCTTTCAGAAAATCAAATACCAGCAGATTCCAGGTCTCTATCACACACAACATGGGCTCTTGAACTCTTCAGGACCACAGCATGAAGCCTGCCAAAATTCAAGATGCATTTGACAATGCTCTCAGAAATACAACTTCAATTTTAGGCGGTCCTGTGTGGCGCCATGAGTTGGACTCTGTGATCCCCATGAGCTCTTCTCAACTTGTGATACTCCATGAGTTAAAATCCCAGTCACAAGAGATACATAACCACCCTTGCCCTTGTTTCTTTTGGGAGATGGAATGGGTAGAAATGCTTTATTTTCCACCATCTGCAATGCTATTTGATTAACTTGGGAAGTTTTTAATACTTTGTAGTCAGACTGTTATCCAGTAGTGAAAAAGCATAGTCACACTCAGGCTTACAAGTATAGGAGAATGAAGTAAGGAGGAAATTAGGTGCAAACATTTTCCTCTCTAAAATACAAAATATAATCTGAAGAAAGAATAAGTCACAGTCTCTCTCTTTATAGACTTATATCACACACTTTCAGGTAAAGCAGTGAATTTTTCATTTACGTGCTCCTATTTAAAATGCAGACCCACCAAACTAACCACAACACAGGAGACTCAGTTTGCACTCTGACAGGGATCAAATGCACTCATTTCTGCATTTTCCATAAAAATAACTCTAGTACCAGGAATGCTTTCTGCACTGAAATCTTGCCTCTAGGTTACTTCTTCAAAGTCTCTCATTTTGTATTTTGAAGCACGATTCCTATAAGATATGATTTACCTCTTCATTAATTTACTTTAAGTAGAGACAGTTGGACATGTAGGTCAAAAGCATTTGAAAGTGTTCCTTCTTTTTGGTTGAGCTACTCAGAGAATCAATATTCTTCCTACTCAACCAGCTCCGCTCTCAAGGGAAGTCAGATGTTCATGGCCCTGACCTTAGATATTGGCCCTTTGCCCATCACTTAAAATGATAGACAGTAATTACAGAATTGGTGGACAGAACTGTCAGTTGAAAAAAGCAATACAGAAAGTTAAAGAAGGGTGGAAAGAAAACAAGGCTACTCTGAGATCTGGCTAGCAGGATCTCACTGAGAGGATGATAAATTGAAGTTTGCTTCAGATAACCAGTGCATTGGATTGTATGCTTTTAAGAGAACCTGGATACATTTCAGCTGGAAATTCTGAACGTAAAGAATTTGGATTCAATTTCTTGTCAGACATCACCCCCTTCCCCGTAACTGTGCTGGTTAAATTCAGTCTCAGCATCCTAAGAACATCAGAAGTGTTGGAAATATTGATAAATATGTCATTGGCTCATTTAAGACTCAAAAAAACTGTTTGCTTTGCTCTCTCCTTGGGAAAGAAATAAGCCACTTTGCACAGCTCAACATTTTCAGAAGTCTTCAGTGATCACTACAAACCTCGTTAAGAGGTTTAATTAAAATTAAAAAAGGCTTGGACAGGGCAGGTGCTCATACCTCCTGACAGTCATACAGCTTCTAGGTATTTCCTTCCTTTTTATATAAATGAAGTTACAGCTATAGAGATTTAAAACTATTTTTCACCCCTACCATCTCTCCACATAGTAAATATTTTGTTGTGCTAATGCAGTTTGCAATGAGACACTCTCATCAGTCAGCAAAGCAAAAGCTGTGTCTCAGTACTGCTAGAAAGTCCAATACTGCTACAAGCATTTCAATACACAACAATTCTGTTGCCACCTGAATTTGAGACCAACAACTAATCAATGAAAATATGAAGCATGTCCGGGATATATTTCTTCTTCACTCCCAACAATGCATGACATGAGATGCCCCTCACATAATCCTGGCCACTTTAAAATAGCAGATAAACTCTTTGTTTTTTATTGGCCTGTCAGCTTATTGTCACATCACAGCAAACAGTGCTTTTGAGCAGCACGCAAATTGGGAGCAGAGGCTTTGCAGAACTCTTAAAACATTTGAAAACAAATCCCATTAACAACTTGAGAGTTTTTCAATAGGAAATGACAAATGCAGGCATTCTTGTTTCAGTGATGCCTTGAAAGAAGACAACTGCAACTTCCCAAAACGATGCTTCCCTTTTCAAAAATATTTTATGCACATTCAAGGGAATCTCCTAACAAAAAGCAATTACTTTGAGCTCAGTATATGTGGACCAGTAGTGCTATCCCTGATCAGAAAATACCAAGGAAGACAGGCAACTTTTTACAACCAGATTTGTGCCTGCAATGCAAAAGTGTCCATTTTTTGTATAAATACATTTTAGTAGGAACAGCAGAAAGGTAATATTCAGTATATCTGAAAAAAACACAAGTGCTAGAAAAACTGAGTCAAAACATCACACTGATTCCAAAGGACCTTTCATTATACCTTTGATTGTGGCAATAGTAGCTACAACATTTTGGGGATTCAGTCACTGATTATATTTTCTTATGATTTCTCCCACAAACATTTTGTCAAAATGAAGTCACAGAATCACCCGGGTTGGAAGGAACCTCAAGGATCATGTAGTTCCAACCCCCCTGCCTAGCAGGGCCACCAAACATACACATTCAGATGAGGTTGCCCAGGACCCCGTCCAACCTGGCCTTGAACACGTCCAAGGACGGGGCATCCACAACCTCCCTGGGCAGCCCGTTCCAGGGCCTAACCACTCTCCTAGTAAAGAACTTCCCCCTAACATCCAACCTAAATCTTCCCTCCTTCAACTTGGATCCATTTCCCCTAGTCCTGCTATTGTCAGCCCTTTTGAAGAGTTTACTACCCTCCTGGGTGTAGGTTCCCTTCAGGTATTGATAGGCTGCAATGAGGTCACCCCGCAGCCTTCTCTTCTCCAGGCTGAACAAGCCCAACTCCCTCAGCCTGTCCTCATAGGGGAGGTGCTCCAGCCTCCTGATCATCTTAGTCGCCCTCCTCTGGACCCAAGTCCCCAAACCTGTCCTTACCCCTGTTACAAAAGAAGAACTTGGTGATGCGAATTGAATTTTTCAGTTCAGGTACTCGGAGCAGGTACTTAAGAACAGCCCTCTCACCAGTGCCAAAAGCTCCTACATGGTACCTCTCTGCTTTGAAGAGAAGGTGCAGACAGAGCAATGCTGAGGTCTGGAGCTCTCAGTTGGCACACTGAAACTTTTCAAGTAACACAGCTCTCATCAGACTTTCCTAAGGTCATCTCCACACACCTTTCCCACAATCTGCAATTAGAACATTTTTGTCAGATACAGTTTGTAATGCTTTCACTTAGTAGTCATGACTCCTTCACCTGTAAACAGTTACTTCACAATTGATCTGAAACCCAAGTTTCCTCTCCCTGGAAAGACGTATCCTGTGACATCTCTCCATGCTTTTGGCTACATCAACAAAAATCCTAAGTCTCCCAGGATACATACAGGTATACTATTTCTCATCAAAATTGTTTATATCAATATAGGTAAAGAAAGTACTCCCTATGGATGCCATTGAAACTCCATACAAGAGTATGTGTGATGTTTTAACTCAATGTCAATTTTAACTTTTTAAGCCTTGCCTAACAAATATTTTTTTTTCTTCAGGTGATTTTTTTTTTTAATGAATTTATTCAGAGAGAAGATTCTATAGATGGTTTAATATCTAAAAGTGTATAGTTGCATGCTCCAGACACCAGTCACATATATACACACACACTTGAAATATAAAAATACAATGAATACTTGAACTCTAATTAATGCTGCTTTGAAAATCACCTGGAAACACTTTTCATAAGTACACAGTGAGAAAACAGCAGGTTTGCCCCACACATGTTTTAAGAGCTGGACATTTTGCAACAAGGTTTATGATTGCTCCAGTCTTCCAGCAAATAAAAGCTGTTTATTTAATACCCAGTCTGTCACAGATCAGCTCAAATACGTATTTGCTTTAAGATAGAAAAACCACTCATCCATAACCAACACCAACTCTTTATTTCATGTACCCTTGCAATGTACTTTACATGGCAGTATTATGCATGTTGGACAGGTACCATAGAATCATAGAATCACCAAGGTTAGAAAAGACCTTCAAGATCATCCAGTCCAACCGTTCACCTATTCCCAATAGCTCCCACTAAACCATGTCCCTCAACACAACATCCAGCCTTTCCTTGAACACCCCCAGGCTCGGTGATTCCACCACCTCCCTGGGCAGTCCATTCCAGTGCCTGACCACCCTTTCTGAAAAGTAATACTTCCTAATGTCCCGCCTGAATCTCCCCTGCCGTAGCTTGAAGCCATTCCCTCTGGTCCTATCACTAATGACACGAGAGAAGAGGCCGACCCCCAGCTCACTACAACCTCCCTTCAGGAAGTTATAGAGAGCAATGAGGTCTCCCCTGAGCCTCCTCTTCTCCAGGCTGAACATTCCCAGCTCCTTCAGCCTCTCCTCATATGGCCTGTGTTCCAGACCCCTCACCAGCTTTGTTGCCCTTCTTTGAACACGTTCCAGGGCCTCAATATCTTTCTTGCAGTGAGGGGCCCATCATTAGCCTTAAGATGTATAGTCTGCTTCTGGACTACTGTTAGTCTTGAAAATGAGTAGGAACAAAAACCCTTGGTAAGGTGGTGACTTTATCAACACCCTTCTTCCATCTATACATGTAAGCAGTTGATTTAAGCTGTACTTCTCTCTCAGGAAAGATCTCGGAGGATCTAGATATGATGGTGAGTGTAAAGGTTCTTCCCTATTCTGATTAAAGAAGGAAGTCTAATTCTCTCTGCCTTTCAAGCAGCTCATTTTCCTTACCATCCACTTCATGAATAAAAGCCTTTGATACAGTTGGTCCAAAAAGAACTATATCTCACTTGTCAAAACAAATGTAGCAAGAATGGGACTGCAGCCCTGAACGGGCTTTCAAGTTTTCATGAGCTTTTAATGCAAGTATGAAAGCATTATCCTTAGTTTCCGGATCAAACAGCCGCACAGAAAATGGTTATCTACATGATGATATTTACATGGGTAGATTTTAAGAAATAATTCCCCAATGCTCTCTAAATTTGGGAACAAATAGAGCGCAAAAACTGAGTGGAGACAGTCACCATAACCATCTATCTCAGAGGATTGTGTCAGAGCTAAGGGAGAAGCTATACAGCTACAACCTCTAAGGGACTTTAGGTCATCTGGAATGTATGTCACTATTCATTTTCCACAGTAGGTGCTACTCATTACTTAAGACAGAACTCATCTGAGATGAGTTTAGTTCTCTGAACACTCACTGTCCAGTCCAAACTCATTACTCATTATACTGTTATGCCCAATACAGAAAGACAATTGGCTCCAAAGGGCGCTTTTGCATGTCTGTTTGCATCGTGTGTGTAACAGACTCCATGTCCAACTTCTAACCAGCTACATCTTACACATCTTGGCTGAATACAGGTGGGTATTAAATTTATAAAGTTATATTTCTAAAGAAAGCATTAATATTTTTGCACTGCAGAAGCATTGCTGGATATTTATCTAACATCTACACTTGACAGGCTTCCCTTTTCCAAGAGCATTACTGCTTCAGCCAGCATCCCTCACACTACATGGGACATGAAACCACTTGCATACGTCAGTGCAAGACAGCAGCCAAAGCACATAGATTGGCCCAGAAACAACAGTAATTAAAGGTCAATAAAACTATCGAGGTCAAGGAAGAACAAGACCCAGCACTAGATAAGGAAACAAATTATTTTGAATTTGATCTCTGCTCGTCTTCCTCACTGCCCTGAGCAATTCAGCATTATCAACATTGCAGCAAGACTAGAGTCAGTAAAATGTCAACATATATGAGCTAAGTTTGATAAGAATTCCCAATTCCCATTGATGTTTTACGAGAAACTTCTCTTACCACTTTAACTCTTCAGCACTTAACTGCATGGAGTGATATTAAAGCCTCATTATCTCAACTGGGAAGTTTTAGTATACCTTTTCTTTGTAACTAGCATAATGAGGACACTACTTTTACTTCATGCCTTTTCAGGAGCTCTGTAAAGTCATTAATTGCTCTTTACTGTGAAGATGAAAACTGTTCTACGCCAATCTACAATGCAATCAGAAGAGCAAGTAGCAGCAGCCCGATTTAACACAACTGTAACTGACCAGAGTAGGTGAAAGAAAGTAAAGCAAGAAAACATCCCGTTAAATTACCAAATTAGGTGCAATGTACACAAACCTTTGAAGACTACAAAAAATGAGAACAATAGGAACAAAGACAAGCTAGTTTTGTTACTTTTGTTGCTAAATCAAAGACTACCTACTCCGGAGAACTCGCTGTACCCTGTACTTGGCTACAGGCAGTTCTGTCAGAGCATGGCTTGTCCATCTGATTTCCCTATGCATCCAATCCACTTCCCACTTCAGAAATGATGTCAGCACTGTCTCTGTATTAACTGCACTACCAGGGAGGGTAACAATGATCAGACCTGAGTTCACCTGAATCCAAATGCTCATTTTCTTACCATACACTCCACAGCAAAGGCATATCTTTGCAATAACAAACTAACAACACTGCAACTACTCATTCCTGGAAGGAATTTAACTCATTTCCTATTTGCCAACAAAACTGTGCCTGCACGAAAAGAGCCTGGACCACAGTCACACTACTACAACCATATCCTACTAATAATGGATTTTTGAGCACCAGGATTTACAGAGAAACTCCTCAAAACTTAAACACATTTAGTGAAGATTTCATTTAGTAATTAAGAACACAATAAGTTAACTCTGGAAGTTAAACTTCTCAATATTTTGTGATAAAATAAATTTTTGTCCCACTTTGCTCCCATCACTTCTATCTCTGCCAAGTCTGAACCCCTTAAAAATATTTCTCATGAGGAATATTTCTCCCAAGGAATGATTACTAGAGAACTTCCATCTATATTTAATTAAAGCTGGAAAAAAATCTTACCATAATTAAAGGTAATTGAGACCTTCCACCGAGACCTTAGCATACACTGCCAATGATAAATTTAAGGAAATAGCCTGGGTTGGTCTATCATCTTAAATAGAGTTGGGAGAACTTTCTATTGTATTTCAAGAAAGTTTCAATTGAGAAGCAAACTCAGCAATGTTTCACTCAGTCTCTTAACCTAATAAAGAGCTGATCTAAATCTCATTAGGAAATAGCAAGAATAATTCCAATCAACATTGCAAGCTTTGTATCAGGCTCTTCAAGAACAAAATAATTTATCTTGGTACTACACTTTTAAACTTGCAAGGGAAAAACACATTGCCATCAGCATCAGCATCAGCAGTGAAGCTTATGCTTCCTCACTGAGAGCTGGATTTCAAATAATGCCCATGGAACTTCAGTTACCTATGGAAAAACTACTGTTGACCATATTTGACAAAAGTGAAACAGGTAACTGACTTCAGAAGTGCCATTCACTTCACATACAATATTCAAGGTCCATAATAAAACTCACTCCAAGTAATGCAGATGGAATGTACAACAGTGGATGGAAGAAGGAGAGTGAAATCATGCACAGTGCAACACAGGCTCTGCCCAGCCCATAAGACCATTTCAGGGATGTACACAGATATCCAGAAAAGGAGACCTTAAGGTAAGAGATCTAAAGCATTCAAAAGGTATTTTGCTATCCTTTCAAGTCGAATCATTTTTGCCAGCAAACACTTGAAAATGTTGGGGCCATTCATTTTCAGCTATGTTTTGGGGAAGGATGCTCCACACCCCCACTTCCCTAAATCATAGAATCATTCAGGTTAGAAAAGACCTTAAAGGTCAAGTCTAACTATGACCTAACCATACTACCCTAACTAACAACCCTCTGCTAAATCATGTCCCTCAGCATCACATTCAAATGGATTTTAAACACATCCAAGAATGGTGACTCAATCACCTTCCTGGGGAAAAACTTCTATATGCACTGCAATTTACTTTGGGAAGGCAGTACTACTCACCTTTTTTTCTTAAAACACAGTTTTTAAGAAATGCCTCTGTAAAACACCCTGTCAAGGTCTCCCCCATCACTGCGCTAACTTCCCTACAGCTCTGGTACTGATGCAAACATCATTCAAATTCAAAGCCATTCATTGAGGAGCACTCCTGAAATAAGCACAAATACCTTTTTGTGCATTTCCACATATGAGTCCTACTCCAGTAAGCCAGAGTCCAAAATGATGCATTTTCTCAGCTTATTGTTCTCAGCTCACTTATTTGCTGCTTTAGCATTATTTAACACCTCCGACTGAGCTGTCCTTTCTTACTGTGAAGTGCTGCTGGATCTGTACCGCAGTGCTCCTTGCTTTCCAGTTTTTTTTTTTTTTTTTTTTTTTTTTTTTTTAAAGCTAGGGTATTTATTCTGGTTTTTAAACAGACAGCTTGCTTGCATCTTCAGGGAATGAATTCTTGAATATCCTTAGAAACAGGGTCATTATTCTCTATTTAATAAAAATACACTTACTAAGGGCACTCAGTGGGACAGTGAATTTGAACAACTGCCCTGCAAGCAGGGGACTGGGTGCAGAATAGGAATTGCACAGAGTAAGAAAGCTCACAGCTCAGCTGGAAATGCAGGCACACTGCTCACCCCACATCACACTCCTTGACCTCATCTGAATGAAAGCCCTCCAGGAAAAATTGCCTGGTCTGTGGATTTGTAATGCTGAGAAAAAAAAAAAAAAAAAAAAAAAAAAAAAAAAAAAAAAAAAAAAAAAACAACCACCCACTGCTTTCCCAAGATTTTTAAAACTAATAGCCAATTCCTGAGCTACAGTGGGAACGACCTACTTATCTGTGGAAATCTCAAGATGTCTTCTGCACACACCTGGGCCATACATCCCTTCAGACTCCAAATCTATTTTGATAGCTGTGTATTGGCAGGACCAGTGATATCAATAACCCAAAGGGCGATAGCTATGCACAGCCTGTCACGAGCCTCTAGGGACTGCACTTCCACCGTACAGACTGCTCCTGTTTTGTTACCAGTCACAGCTTCCTTTTAAATGGTTCACCTGCAGCAAGATGAGTCCCATCTCAGACAGGATAACTGCGTGTTGCATGCAGCGTATCCAGATGCCTTGTCACATTCAGCAGGGGATATTTATAGGCCAATTTTCTGAGAAGTTGTTTTGTTGGTAACGTTTTGTGAGGCAAGTTATACTTTCCACATAAAAAAAAAACAACCAACATGCACAAGTGCTGCTGTATCACAACACATTACATGATTTGGATACAAGATTTGTAAGACAGCTGAAACAGTAACCTCTGTTCCTCAGCATTTCCATTAGTTCAAGCTGTTATGCTGCACATGCACGAACAAAAACAAAACCTAAGGCTGAACCTGCCAGAGCCAAGCCTGCTCCACCAGAACAGAGGCAGGATTTGTAGCAGCTGAGGATCAACCATTTGAGGATTCAGTCTGAATGAGTAAGGTTTTGACTTGGAACTCAAGGGGACATGGCAAATTTTCAAACTAAAGCCCTAATTCCTAACCCTCCAGTACAAGATGGTTTGCACACAGATCAGCATTCCTATTCTTGCAAAGGCACAGATGTCATCTTTTTTCATCCTGACACACAGCAGTACTGTCATCTACCCAGTAAATAGCACTCTGTACTATTCCTAAACACCTCTTCTCTGGAAGTCCCAACATACTTCAGAGCTGTTTTATGTTCCTCTTGCCACAGACAAGAAGCTCAGGCACAAACAACTTGTCCTACACCATCATACATGCAGAACTGAAGCTCAGGTCTTCCAGGCACCACAGTAAAGCTCCACCCAGATGGAACCACTGATACCTGCCTTCTTCTTGAAGCTGTATCATAGGGATGGTGCATCTCCTCAAACTCAGAGCTGCACCACAGACACTGCTCTCTGTGGTTTTGACCCCCTCAGAAGTGACTTTCTTCTCTTTATTAGCACATTGGTGAATAATCAAGGATTTGTTCTCTAATTTAACTGGTAAGGTTTTGACAGTTTTCTGCACTGCATATGAAAGTGCTCCATATTTTGGAAAGAATTCAGTGCCTCATATCTTTCAGGGGGACTTAATACAACAAAACTCTTTATTTCTCTCATCCTGAGCATCTAGTCTCTCAGTGTGGCACAATAAAGAAAGTAAAAGCTTGGCTGGCTTTTATCCAGTAACATTCCACCAGGTTCAGGTAAACTCCTAACAAAATATTCCCTTCTCTATATGCAAGGCTCCTCATGTAGACCACATAATAACCAAGCAGTATCCACAAAACACGAAACAGCCCAGAGCTCCTCCATGACTCCCAGCACAGCACTGCACTAAAAGATGAAGACTGAGGGATGTAGTGCAGCTCCAGAGTAGACTGTATGATGTTTTCTTTTCCAGGATGCTTACAGGACACCATGTGCACAAGCAGACCCAAGCAGGTAAACCTGTTTCACCACACCCATTCTGCCCACCTGGTCAGACTCCACACCATGTCTTAGAAGTGATACACCGAGCAACACTTGCTTCCCAGTTCTGGGAACATATGCTGTCGACCAACCTTGATTAAGATGACCTGGAAGAAAAGGCAGTTTACCTTATAGGAAAAACTAGTCCATCTAGAGGAAAAAAAAAAAAAAAAAAAAAAAAAGGCACTGACACAAGTAGAGATCTCACCTCTCCTCGTTTCCTTCCCTGCAAAATGAAAATGCATGGTTCTTCCACGATAAAGGCTTAAAGCTAAATTGGTAGCACAGAAATCAGATTAAGCACAATGAACAATTAGCTGCAGGTCACCTGCCTAACCCTGGAGCAGAGACTACAGCTTTCCCAGCTCTGCTAGCTTGGATGCCCATTTCCAAAGCTAGATTCCTGCATGAAGCTAAGCATCTATATTAACACTACCAATCTAAAGGCTGTTAAATTTGAAGACAACACCCCCAGCAGATGTATACATCTCTGAGAATAGCAGAAAACTGTTCCAAGGCTTCTGGTCATTTCTCTGAAAAATAATACTGCCAATTACAGCCATTCCAAAGCAGAAAATAACTGAATTTGAATTAATACAAAGTGGTTTCTTCTGCTTCCAAAGCAGACCTTTCAAGCAAGTCAGAAGGGAAAGTTCTCTGCCAACAAGTTACTGGGTTCATTTACAAGGAAAGAAAAACTCAAAACTTTCAACTCATTATTCCATCATCATTGTGCACCAGTCCAGCTGCCCAGCCTGCATAGCCAAAGGAAGGCTCAGCCCTAAGACATCAAGGGGTTTAATAACCAATTTCAAAGTGCTTCTACCAAATAAGAGCCTCTACCTCAAATGTCTTGAAACATTTTTCATCTGCAGTTTCAATCCACAAAATTAATCAAAACAGCAAACAAAGAGAAATTCAGCTTCTGAACAGCAATACAGATCTGTGCAGGCAATCCAAATAATTCTTTCTGCTTTAATTCCTTGGAGACACAACTGCATATATTACACAAAGCTTAGATATTAAAAGTCCATGTTTCCAAGCAATGAAATTGCTGCCATAAACATCCCCGGATCCATTTTTAGAACTACTCCAAATAGCCTACCTCTGCCTTGTTTTACTGTCAGGTCTCCAGCATTTCATGAGCATCTTGGTGCTCTGTCTCACCTCTCCCTTTACTTCAGGCAACACTCAGGGTTCCCTGGGACTGCCACAGCTGTGGCTGTGTCCCCAGCATACTATGCTGACCTTGCCTATATTAGAACCATATCATAGAATCATTAAGGTTGAAAAACATCTCTAAGATCATCTAGTCCAACTGTCCACCTACCACCAATATTGCCCACTAAACCACATCCCCTCAGTGCCACACCTACATGTTTCTTGAACACCTCCAGCGACAGTGACTCCACCACCTCCCTGGCAGCCTGTGCCAACACCTCACTGCTCAGAGATTTTCCTAATACCCAACTTGAGCATCCCCTGGCACAACTTAAGGCCATCACTTCTTCTCTTATTGCTGTTACCTCAGAGAAGAGGCTGACCCCCACTTGCCTAAAATCTCCTTTCGGGGAGTTGCAGAGATCATTAAAGGTCTCCCCTGAGCTCCCTCTTCTGTAAAATGAGCTCTCAGCTCATTGTCTTTCACATTCTCCTTGTCTTTACTTTAATTCATAAGTGTCTTCCAAGCATAAACCACCTCAGTCAACCATTTTCTACACAGAGTCCTTGTTTTAAGTCCTGGACACTTTTTCCATAGTAAAGAATAGTGCATATTTACGCCTTTTCTTTTTCTTTGGTATTTCCAAAGCATTCATTAGCACAGTGCCCAGATATTATGCAGTTAATAAAGAACTGTTCCAACCTCTCTCTGCTTTAATGAGGCTAAAGATACACAAATTCCTTTCCTAAGACAGCTTGAGATTGACTGTTCTTCAAATATTTGAAGAAAATTAACTACTATAGCTGGTTGGGAATTTTGCGTCAGAATAATTTGCAGGTGGAAACACTCTTAGCAAAATGAGTTTTCCATAGATCACTTTCAAATTCTCTTCTTTCTAAATTGAAAAGAGACTTTCTACTGGGAAATAAAAAAAATTAAAAGTCAAGTTGATATCTGCCTAGTAAAGCAGACAAGCAGCATCCCAACTGGCTGATAGAAGTAGAGCTCCAGTTACTTCCTCAGCTACATAACCTCCTGTTTTAGCCCTATCTATGGCTTTCTGTGGGGACAGTCCTGCCTCCATCTCTGGCAACCAGGTTGGAAGGCCCTTCTCAGCTCCATTCTGTACTTATGTGCAGCTTGTAAAGGTGGAACAAATCTTTTAAGGAGGCAGCAAAAGAGTTACGTTTCATTTCAGGTTTTTTGTTGGTTTTATTTTTAACCATTCTGAGCAAGACTTTCCACATTCCACTCATTACTTTAATGAGAAAAATGCCAGCCAGCTTCACCACAACTGATCCTAAATCATTCCCATATTGGCTGTGTTCAGGAGATTTTCAGCACAGTATCAGCACATGCACCCGTTCTCAGGACTTCTGCTTGGTAATCACATTCTGTATTAGCTTATAGGGAGTTGTAAGAGTCAGAGGCCATCAACAGCCACATTGGAATACTGAACTGTTATTGCACTATTTCCTATAATCTCTCACATGAGAAAACTTCATCTCTGTAAAATACTTCCCTGCCCTACACTTTTGACCAAAATGATTTTCTAAATTAAAGTGTTGACATTATATATTCATAATACAGTATTTGTAAATAGGAAAAAAGCTGAGTAGGTACAAACTACCTGCAACCAACTCAGCCAGCAGAAGCATTATTATTATTAACCACATTGTTCTTTCAAGCAGTGAACCCCTCAGCCCTACAAAGAATTTTCAGAGACTTAAGTAGCCCCATTCAATCACTGAGATTCCACAATACATATCCACATACATATCTCTTCTTAGCGATCCTGAAAGAGTTTTACATCTCCTTTGCCCAGACATATATCTTCCGTCCCAAGGGTGCTCCTGGCATCACTTCTCTTTCAAGTTACAATTACATGTTGAGCAAAGGTTACCAGTATTTAACTGGCTTGGTCGAAGAATCAGCTTTCCACCAGCTATGCACAGTCACTGTATAATAGCATCACAGTAGCATAACAGCAAAAATCAGCAGTACAGTAAGCTGTCAGGGTTGGGGATAGGAATACAGAAAGAATGAAAAGCACAACATAAATTCAACTGGAAGACGGAAAACAAATATTGGAAACAAGTTAGGTCAACAAGGCTGAGACATCTCACATACACTACACATAAGAAAGGGCAAGCCACTCTCCTATGCTGTCAGTAAACAGCCACTTTGGCTTTCAATTAAATTCTATTCAGAGCTCCTTTCCCTGCAGCTGCAAATCTAAAAACCAGACACAGCATCTGCAGGGTAATTCTTGCACCAGCAGATTCCACCACCCATAACATCACTACCCTATATTTACACCCCACAGCCAGTTCTGGCCCAGCTTCAGCCAAGCAGAACCCTACAAAACAGAAACATAGCTCTTCTAGACTAGAAATGTATTTTCCAGCCTAATTTAAAGGGAGATGCAAGGTGCACCTGCACTTTTTCCAGTGTGTGCAAGTTCCAGAAATCAGTGTGCACAAAAACCTCAAACAGCTTAAAATCCTCCCCAGGCTTTCCCAGACAGACAGCCTGTTGTCAAAAAGGGGTTACACCCAGGGAACTGCAGCACAGCTAGAAGCACAAGAAACCTGGGATGTGCTAGCAGATAGGCCCTCAGCTCCTCTATCATTCCTGGGCACCATGATGCCCCAATTTCCATTTGCTTACCAAAGAAAGGCTTTGCCAGCTACCCTGTGAGCTCATGAGTAAACGTGTCTGCACATCTCCCCTCCTGCCACACTGCTTGAGCAGACTGACTGACTTGGACCAAATTTTACAGCTGCAGTAACAGAAAAATCTCTAAAAACAGGACAGGAAAGAGACATCCAGAAAACATCCTCTGGGATGATTTTTTTTTTATATACAAGAAAGGCCAAACTTATCTCTTATTGAGTGCCTGTGAATCCCAGAGAGAGAATTGGAAAGAATGAAAACCCTCATGAAGTCCTGGCCCAGGGGGGAAGTTTCAATCAGAGCTGGCAACGAACCACACGACAAAGCCATTGGAAACCAAGCTCCGTTACCTCTACCGTGCACTGAGCCACTCGTTTAAAGTATCTCTTACCTGAAGATCTCAGCAATTTAATTAAGTAAATGGCCCTCAGAGACAGGTAAGTATCACGATGCTTATGTTACAGACGGAAGCACTGAGCAGTTAACTGTGTTACCTGTGACCATGCAGAAGCAGTAGCACAGGAACCCAGAAGTCCTGCCTTTTCAGTCTCTAACTAATAGGTGCACTTTGGGTTAATTCACAGATGCAGTTCTCCAGCACAGAACCCAGCGACTCCTGATCTATGCAGGCAGCCAGTGCATTCAAGAAGCTAGTCCATTTTCAGTCAGCTGTCCCTGATAAATAGGGCTTCAGTTATATTTTAAATTGATCTGATGTTATGGAACTATTTATTGCTAAATTGTGTTTGTATTTTGAGTTTCCAGTTCCATAAATTTTTGCTTGTCTGGAGCTCCAGAGCCACGTACAGCAGATACATATCTGACATCAGAACTTCAGAGCTCACTAGAGATTGACAGATAGCACCTTTTGAGGCCAAAAATATAAAAGAATGACGAAAATAGAGCAGATCAACTCTTAACTTTATATCCTCCAGCACCATAAAAGATGTTAAATGTTCCCTAGCAGCTGGAAAGTTGGATTGCACATAACTGAAACAAAACATCAGATTTGCCTTTCTTGGAGTAATTTCAATCCCCATGAGATAAAAGTACCATAGAAAGACGCACATCCAGCTATGAAACCTATTGCTCATTAAAATAGTACTGCTGGTAGCATCATCATTACAGCTAAGTGATAGTTCCAGGGAAGAAGACAGCATGGTGTACAAATAGCTCAGGGAAGAAAGCAGAAAGGAAGGGTCTGTGTAGTGATTAAGTATAGGAGTGTGACAAATGATAAGGGTAAACCATCAGAAAACATAAGTGAAGAAGCATTTTGATTCTGTTAGATTGCATTAATTTGTCACTAAGAAAATAGAGTCATCTATATGAGGACTAGGCAAACTATGGGATGACTGACAATTGAGAAAGGACTTTTAATGAACTACTGATATGTGTCCACAGCTTCTGCCATCCATTAGATAAATGAACTACTGGGTTCCAACACTGCACACACATTGCTTCTGGAGATGGAGAGACATGCTGAAAGACAAAGCAAATTGTTTCATTGCCTGGTTCCACAGCCACATGTGGGGTTCTTCCAATGGGAGAAGGCCATTATTAATGCTATAGCAGGGCAATCACAGCATGCCAGCATGTATAGGCATAATAAATAATACATCAATCCTATCATCGGCCTCATATGGTTAATATATTTTTTTGAGTGTTAGTGAAAGTTATCAAGAAAATAAAAAAAAAAAAAAACCAAGTTGGATAAACCTTATTTGAGGGATCCATGAAGCTTTAACATCACTGAAGTGAAATTTGTGCAGACTAATGCACTGGTTCAATCAAGCATGAGGGTCACTGGTTTCTCTGCAGCTAATACTCAGCTAGCTCACTCACTCAGAAGTAAAGGTAAGGGGAAAGATTGTTTCTTAATAACAAAAAATAACATTTTACAGCATCTCTGAGAAAAGGTAAAAAGCACATACAATATCACTTCCAAGCAACATTAGTAACAAGAGGATGCAAAGGAGAATTGTTTATTATGTTGAAACAAATGCTCCATCCTATTAAGCAGCTTAATACTGAAACTCATCAGGGACATCTCCTGGATTATCATATGCATTTTTAAAAGACAATTCATTCAAGAGGGGAAAGAGGATGAATAAAAAATCTTCACTAGACTGGAACTGACCTCAAGCACAGAAGTTTGTCAGGACTATTAAGAGGTTTTTGTTCTTTATTAAACCATGCTTGTGTTTCAAACAGCAGCAGGTTGTTGAATGTTCACAGAAAGTAATCTACTTCTAGAACGTGCCTGAAAGCAACTCATCTTCTGGACATGTGTAACTTGAACAAGACCATGAACTATGCCGTGTTCATAAATCTGTTTCTTGTTACAAGAGCCAGAAGCCAGCTGGGGAACAGCTTCATGAGGAGGCCTGGGGCCCTGGCAGACTGCAAGCAAAAGACAAGCCAGTCCAATATCCTGATAATAAAAGCCACTAAATACCCTCCTGAGGTGCTGGAACGGAAGCCCACCCAGAGACTTCACTATTCACTCTGCTCAGCACTTGTTAGATACTACATAGACTTTTGGGACAAGACATCCCTCAATACAGGGAAGACTTAGAGGAAGAAGCAATTTGAGAACAGATCCACTCCATGATGGGGCATAAGCTGAAACATGAGAGGTTCAGTCACAAGGGAGGAGTTAAGGACACAACTAGGTGTAGGACAAGTTGCCCAAAGACATTACAACATTACACTGTCTCTATTTAGCAAGGTCTTCAAAATCCAGATTGGAGAAGCCCTGACTGCACCTCAAACTACCTCTGCTTTGAGCAGAACTTGCTCCAAATCATTAAGCTCAAACCTGTGAGCACAAACTGAAGCCTCACTGCCCCTTCCAGGTTGGGCATGTAGACCAGCTACCTAACTCCTGGAGATCTTGCTTGGCTACAGACACAGAGTTTCACCATCCTGTAAGAGTAGTTACAAGTACAATTCTATCAAGCAGGGAGACAATTTACATGTTAGTTTCTATAAACATCTTTTTTTAAATCTATTTTTATTTTAGCATGGTTGAAACTGTACCCTGTTCTGTTTACCACAGTGCACAAAACAGCCTGGAGCACTGAAGGTCACACTCATATCTGCTTGCAATAAGCATTAGCCTGCCTAATGTTTGTCCCACCTAATCTGAAATATTCAGCTCATTCTTTGAGATCTGTTCTCCCGTGAATCCCAGAGCTGCATACTGTGATATAATTGGGCTTGGTTCCAGACCAATTTCATGACTAAATGAGTGCTTACCACCCAGATTTGAATTACAAGAAATGCTGAACTCCAAATATGTCAGCTAAAAACAACAGGTAACTTTGAAGCAGAATTGATCATCTGGACTACCAACACATACATAACTATAACTACAGAGACATCGTGCAGTCTATGTGCATTTCATTTTGATTGACACCAAGAGTACTGAGAGGGGCCAATCAGCACAAAGGAAGCTAAAATAACTTAATTGAAAACATCACTACTCTTCCTCCAGAGTGAAAGAAGAACAAACTCACCTGTCTGTCCCCTGAGAAGCTCTCAATCATCCATTTCTACTGATAATTCAACTGTGAATAATTGCAAGTCAAACTTTTCCTTATTGTTCAGCTGCTCATTGTTTCCTTCAGCTCAGCCTTTCCCCAATAACCACCCTGCCTCCTGTCCACAGTGTCACTAAAGCAGCCTACTGCCAACTCTGCCACAGCCATACTGTGGATGACCCAACACCAGAATACAGAAAATACACTAACCACATCATATTGCTTGATTTTTCACTCCTCCTCCATTGCAATACATTTCTTTATTCATCTCTCTGCCTCTCAGTTGTTCACCAAGTATGGAGGGAAAAAAAAAAGCCACCAGCATCTTCCTGTAATTCATGTTGATAATGGACAACTGATCTGCAAAGAGCTCAGCTGCCTCCTAGCCAGGATGCCCACACTCCTCTCTGCCTGCTTTATTCTGACAGAGCCAGACTCCCCAGAGTTTTACTAACATATTTATGTGCCAAGTGGGTTATCCCAACAGCTACCAATAAATCTTATTATCTTTCCTACACAAATCTTGATAGCGCTGAATGATTGATGCACTAAAACTTGGTATAAACATGGAGATAAACATCTGCCATTCTTTTCTTTCCTTGTCTTTACAGCATCAACAGTTTAGAACTGACAACCTTTTGTTTCACTTTTAGCACAGCTGTTCTAAGCTGCCTGAATAATAACAGAGGCTACGCAGGACCATTATTTTCCTCAAGGAGTAAAGATTGATAGCTTTTACAACTTATACCCCACCCCAGCCCCCAAGCTCTATAAACCAAAGGAAACGTGGATAGCACTCTCAAAATTAGGGATGATATATATACTCAAGAGCAGCATCTAAAGCGGTGGTAGCTGGCTTGTGGCTGATAGAAGATGGTACACAAGACAGAGAGCACAATACAGAGGCCACATGAAGCAAGCAGTCACGCCCTCCATAGGACAAAGAGATTCAGCCAGTACAGAGCATTACACATGTTTTTACCTACTGGCCCAGCAAGGCACACAGATCACACATCCAGAGATACCAAAAGAAACATACTGCAGCCCACAGAGGACTGCTGCCTTCATAATAAACTAGCAGTGAGAACAAACAACATCAGCAAAGCAACTTAATGACCACAATGGGTAATCTCTAGCAAGACATGAATCAGGTCATCACACGCAACCAAATTTCCCCCCATCCCACAACCCTAGCTCAGGAAAAGCCACAACAGTCCTGTGATGCTATTTCTGCACTGACTGACCTTGGTCTGCAATACCTGACAACAGACACCCATATATCAAAAGGAACTCAAAAAATAAGAGAACACAGTGAGCAGTAATGACTAGTTTATGAGAAAGAACCAAAAAAGTTAAATCTGTCTGTCAAACAGAACCAGATGCAGCACTGTTGTAACAGTCAGTGACCTCAAAAAGTAAGAAATTCCACTGTACTGGCTGCAATGCAAGTCTGTGCTAAGATGTACTGCAGTTTAAGAAATTAATTTCAACCCAAATGTGAAGGTTATAATAGAGCTGGAAATTGATCCAAGGCATCCTGAATTCTAGCCTTTAGAGACATCAGTCATTAATTCCATCTTCTCATTCAAAGATGACAGGGGAAGAAGAAAATTAAGTGGAGCATCAATATCACTTTTTCTTCTGATGGTCTGTTTTGTTGTTAGTAATGAGCAATGGTCAGAAAGCCTATAGCTGTTTCTCCCACGAAAGCACATCACAGAAAAACAATCCTTCTCTTAAAATGTTTATTGAAAATATGTGATTAAATTTTGATTTATTTGATTTCTAGACTTAATTTTATTTTGACCTTGTTCATTGGGGAAAAAAATTGTATTTCAAAACATATTTGGAGATCACAGAGAAGAAAGGGAATAGAGACTGCTTCTGCATTTTCTATTTCTTATATACTTGGAAAAGGGCAAGGGATAAAAATCCAGAAATAACACCATGCTTAGGAAAGAACTTTCATTTGTTTTTAATTCCAAATCAGATACACGCATTTTAGCCAGAATAAAATGAGGGAGATGGAAGTGCTGCAGCGTTCACTTCATTTCACATTACTAAAACATACAGTGCCATCAATTTCAGAAAAGGAGTATTAACCTTTGAAATATTTAATGTTGGAAGAAAAGTTACAATCACTTCTTAAATCCCTCAAAATAATTAAAACCACAAATCATCAGTCCTGCACAGACACATTAGTTTATGGCACCGGCAAATGACACGTGAAACCCATGGGAATTAGATGGCTAAATATCACCAGCAATTCTTCTCCCCTTTTATGCTGACGATAAGTTCAACACACTAAGTTAAGGAGACTAAGAATCGCATCAAAGCACATGAGGAGGTAAGCACAGAATCCAGCATCACCTTACTCCAGCAATTCGGCCAAAGCTTGATGGTGCATCAGCACAGGAACAAATGGTGTCACTAAGTTCCTCTCTTCTTTTCCTCCTTAAGAGCCAGCAAACCAGCAAGTATTGCTGTAAGCTACAGTAAGCTGCAGGCTACTAAGCTTCTAGGTAGACCAGGAAACGTATGCATAGGACACACACACTCCTCAGCAATCCCCATCAACTCCCAGTATCATAGCAGACTGTGGAATCATTAAGGCTGGAACAGGCCTTTAAGTTCATCTAGTCCAACCATCCACCTACCACCAATAACACCCACAAACCACATCCCTCAGTGCCACGTCTCCATGTTTCTTGAACGCCCCCAAGTACAGTGATCCCACCACCACAATGGGCAGCCTGTGCCAGTGCCCAACCACTTTTTGCAAAGCTTTGCCTAATATCCAGCCCAAACCTCCCATGGCACAACTTGAGGCCACTGCCTCATAGAAAACTGAATGTCTTGAGTTAGATTTGCTAGAGAGGTAACATCCCAACTGCCAGGTTCATTCATTTCCTGCAGCTGCAGATCCACTATTGCAATGGAAATGCTACTTTATGTGCCACTATGGAGAAGGAACCTCAGCTTCTCTCCTATCATGGCCAGGATATACGGCTATTGGTAAGAAGCCAACAAACAGTAGCATTACCAAGCCTATCACTCAGCATTGCCTGTAATAATAATAAAAGTCATTACGGAAACCTGAAGAAACTTATTTTAAAAACACCACACAGGAAATAAACACTTCAGGAAGAGAGTCTTTTATTTAGTTGTTTTTGGTTCTGCTCAGTTCCCACCGCAATCTGTATCAGCAGGGACAAAGCACTTAAACTGTCAGCTCTGATGTGCCATACTACACTTACACCTACAAGAGCCACAGGCATGCACAGCTAAGCTGACAAGCTCAACAGAAACAAACAAGGCACCTGAGCTCTTGGCTTTAAGGCACTGTGTCTTAGGAGTCATTTCAGCAAGACCCGATGGGTCTGCTTTGAAATACAAAATGAAAGCTTGCCAGGTGCATCCTCCTCCAGAGTAATTATCCACAGAATTAGCAGAAAGTTAAACATTTCACTATTCCAGTCCAACACCAGGTTTTAACCTATTAGTAGAAAACTGAGATGCCTCTACCCATAAGCACACACTCTCCTGCCTCTGCGTATGTGTGTATATATGTATATATAAAGCTCTTTCATTTTATGATCTGTACAACCATTCTGTGATAGAACAGGCTGTAATATTTTTTTAATGCTAAGCTTGTTCACCTGGGAATCCATACAAATCACTGCAATTTTGTCTCACTAATGTTTATCATCAGTCTTCTCTTCTCAATAAAATGGGAACAAAATATTGCAGAAGTCCCTCTCACAGAATTTATTCTTTTTATTTCCCTCCTTCCCCTCCCCCCCATCTGGGCTTCTGTCCAAAGTTGCTGTGAGTTGAGGCAAGGCTGCTCAGAAAGCATTTTATAATTCTTTAATCACCACAACTTGACACACTTTAGTCATTTAGGCCAGAGCATTTTGATACAAACAGATCCCACACAGAGACAGAATCAGGCCAGCAAGACAATTAGTCATCCCTACATTCACACTCTCAGCAAAACAAAACAAAAACTAGAAGACTGGATGGAGAAGAGGGGAGCAAGGCCACTGTAACCTCACTCCAATGGGCAAATAATCAGCTGCTGCAGTCAAAAGAAAGGTGCTCTGCTCATTTATTACCATACTTTCTCAGACAGCCACTGAGAACACAAAGGTACATGGGTGGCTCAGCATCCACTCAGTCATTTTTCGGGCTTCCCTTCTCCTTGCTCCAGCTCCTTCTGCCTGTGTATAGGGGCTTCATGTCCTAGAACAGGGAGTTTGATACCTCAGCTCAAAAATTCTACATATTGCCTGTGGCTTGAGAACTAGTTTTGGATTAGTTTCAACATACTTCAAGGGAGAAGTAGCTAAATACTTCAGTATGCTGTTTCTCTACAGAATGGCTGCATTTCCTAGAGCATAACCAAACCCACACATGCTCCTCTACTTTTAACTAGACAGTAAACAATTTCACCTGTGCTTTCACTTTTGTAGTTCTTGTTAACAACACCCTTCTGCAAGCTTGCTGATCTATTTTTCCACATACAGATGAGAAGTGCTCACAGGTGGTTTCCATGATAGCAGGAATTGAGCTGCTGAAAACGTCTTGCAAGCAGTCTAAGTTAAATCCCAGCAAAAGAAATACTACTCCTCTCTTTCCACTCTAATACACCTGGGAGATAGGTCCTGTTGCATCCAAGAGTAAACTGAGGCACAGAAAGGATAGGTTCACAAAACCTTGAGAATCCAGCAATGCCACTGATCCTCTTTCAGCTCAGCCATTCAGCTGAGTCACTGCTGCAGAGGCAGAATGAACTTCCCAGCAAAAAGCCCATGGTATAAATCTACAGGTCAGGTCCCAGATCTAAATAGTGTGAGAGTCTGTGAATGATTCTTCCTGCAGTTCTCGGGGACTCAACCACGTCCAGAAACAAAACTCAGAAATCACTTTCCGTGACTCTATTTGGCCACTGAAAAGTTCACTGAGCAACAAACTCTTCCTCCACTGCGTTCCTCTCTTCCAGACCCATGGAAGAAAGGAAGCCAAAAAAATGAGCTCAGTCCTGTGCCATCCCAGCACCAGCACTGCCAGCAGCAAGTTCAGTCAGTTAAAAATTTCTTGTACAGAGCCAAGATCAATAAAGCCATAGCGTGGCAGAAGCAGTTCAGGCAGCCTCACAGGGGGCATTAATAGGAGTGATGGGCTGAAATTAAGCAGAAGGAAAGTTTTGGCTGAATAGCAAGAGAAATTTGCTTTGCTAATGTGTCAATCAATTAGACTGTGCACACAACCCAAGGGAAGCATGTGGGGAGCCCTGTCACTAGGGCTGCTTAAAACTGGACTGAAAGAGCTTCGAAGGTTGTTACTGCATAAGCAATTCTGTAGTTTGCATTTCAGGAGCATCACAATTCCCTTTAGCCTGCAGGATCAAATCCAAATCTGTCCGGCTGACACTACCTGCAGAGGCCTCAATAACCCTTTCATATCTGTAATGAGTCCACATTCCCAAAAATCCGTTTGCCCCTTTCTCTTACTCAGTCCTCTCATTCTCTCAGGACTGCATTCATCTGTGTAACAGTCTCTGAAAATTAGGGAGTTAATTATCTGAAATCTAGTTACCACTATTATTGAGGGTAAGGTAATGAAATAAGAATTTATGATAGCAAGTACTTAGGTCACTCCAATAGCTATCCAGAGAGCTGGCAATAGTAATTACCTAACTTTTTAAAAGCTAAACTTTCACTGATTGAATTACCTGTGGGATGTTAACTTCTTAACACACTGATTCAGTCAGTTGCAGTCATCTGCCTATGCCATAAAAGCATCTTGCTTGTTCAACAGAAGAACAGAGCAGGTACTGAAAATAGTCATGTTAAAAGAACATGAAAATAATGAAAAAGATCTCAATACAGTTATACTGTGCATCAAAAGAAGGTTGTTCAATAGGCAGATCAGAAAGACTTAAGCAGTCTCCAAACATGGTAAGGCAAAACATTTAAAACCAGCAGTAAAGCAGAACTTGATCCACCAGGTAAGAGCTATATAGTTTCCCCCTGCAGCAGGAATCAGTCGTTGATTTTAGAGACCTTTACCTGCCACATTCCTGCGGTGCCTGTGCTTATCAATAGCAAGATTGGAACCTTGGCCAGTAGGCACGATGCTCCTAGCAAGAGCTTAGTTGTTATTAAAGGAGAAGGGCAGGGAAGTCAGAAGTACCTGTGTTACAGCACCACAGGAACAAAACAGTGTAATGTCTGAGAGAAACAAAGACAAGCCCATAATACAGCAGAATAAGTTACTAAATAAATATTTTCACGCTGGGTGCCTTCCTAGGATTTATACATGCAAGTTTCCTGAAGCATGCTAGGAAGGCCACTGATATCATCAGTGGAAATTGTCACTGATCAAATCTATGCTTGTCCTAAAATGACTTCAGATCTTAACTATGAACACTGTCCAAAATGAAGATACATCTTGCAGTCAATCTTCTGCTAACAAGAATAATTCCCCTGCCTTTGCTTCAAGCTATAGTTTCATTTGTTTAAAAAAAAAAAAAAAATCAAGAAGGTCACATATCCCATTCTCCACCCAGATTTATCAGACACAGTGGTTTAGACTGACTCAAGGCTCTAGATGAGTCTCTATATCCTTGCCTGCAAATTGCTTCTCCACTGTTGCCCTTGTCCTATTGATGTGACAGAACCTACCACAGTCAACGCACCATTTTGACATTTGAATCTTTGTCTGCTGCCCCCTTTTAAATGGTTCAATGCATTGCTTGAATGTACTTTTAGAAACAACCCACATTCCCCCAGGTGCAGGCTCTGGGCTGCTGTATGTTAAAAACAAGCAGGATGTTTAGACATATTGTCACTCTAGAATATGGCTACAAATAAATAAAAAAGTAAACAAGTTTTTGCATATTCAAATCAAATAAACTGCTACCTCTCTTTCCCCAATAGATGGTGCTGATAATTGCTTTCTTAAGGATACCTAATAATTTCTTCCTATTCATAAGTGAAAAGGGTGGATTCTTCTTTTCTGTGGCTATGCTGCAGTGCTGGATAGACTGCTGAAACAGGGCAGAGAAAGCAAAGAGCAGACCCCCAGAGGGACCTTAGGGATTCCCATTAAAAAAAAAAAAAACACGTGAAATGAGAATTCTGGTTTGCCTCAGCTGTGCTGATGGTGCCCTCTAATTTCCTTTCATTAAATATTACATTCCTGAAGTGTCTCATGAGTCTTCCCTACACCTTTTTCTGTATTTAAGTATTAAAAGTGGAAGGGCTTTAGGGTAAAAAGAATGATTTTTCAGAAGGGAAAACAGCAGGAATTAGCTATCTTCTTCCACTTTCCTGGAATGAATGCAACGCTCATATCGTAGAAGCAAGAGTTGCTTGGTTATCCTGATTAGTTATAAGTCTAGAAAATGTCACGCTTTCACTAAGGACTTGTTGGCATTATTTACAGATTTTGTTTTTTTTCCTCTTCAATTTGATAAATAAGGATCTGGTTAAAAACTCCTCAAGATTTTAGAAAATCTACATGAGGGCAGAAAACTGGATAATAAGGAAACACACTGCCCTAATTTGGGCAAAAACAACAGCATGTAATCAGAAGAAAACTACTTCAATGACAATAATTGCAATGCTAACTTCAGTTGTTTCAGGAGCTCTTAAGAAAAAACTATCAACTTGTCTGTGTCCAATTTTAATTTTTCAGTACATCAGGTCTGTTGCATCCATCCTATAACTTGTTCCTCATCTTAGGCTCCGGCTATTATCCTACACAACACCATAGTTTCCCTCAACATACATCCCCAAGTGGTTGTCTCATAACTTGAATATTCCTGCTGCATTTCATTAATTACACCTTTTTAAGTCACAAGGGCTATTCAATTGTTCTAGACCCTGTGTGGTGCCAAAGCAGCCATTAATAAGAAATGACAGCGTTAAGTCACTTTTAAGAGCTATAAGTTCACTTGCCTGCTCTCGTTTAAGTATTAGGATTAGAAAGTAATGGGAAACCCAGGCTGTCTCACACAGATGAGGTTTTTAAACAGCAGAAGTGCCACAGTCTGAAATGTAGTATTTTCTTTCAGGAAAGCTGGAGCAAGAAGTAGGTAGAACACATGCCTGTGAAGCACAGAATCTAGATGCATTTAGACATTAGCATTTTTTCCAGGTGAAGCAGCACCAGTGGACAGTACCAGAGGGGTCTGCAACAGTCAACTTTACTGGGAACACCACGGGACAAAAGCCATCCTTTTCCCAGTGCCTGTATAAAAAAGGGATACGATCTTGAAATATACAGACCCTGAGTCTTTGCAGCTTATATGAACACATTCATCACTTCATAGCTCATACCGATGCTCCTAAGATTGGATGAGGGAAATGAAAATTCAATGAACTGTGCAATGCATAACAAATGCAGAATACAAAACTAAGTCCAGTAAACCCACGCAGTCAGGGCACATACCTTGGTGTGGCACTACAGGAATTTGTATCTGTGAAACCTAACCAGCTGCCTTTTAGCAAGTGAAAATCCTTCCATAAGCAGTCCACAAGATCCAAGTCTAAAGAGAACCGCATATGTGGAAGTGCAGTGAGCTCCTCTGTTCCCCACAGGAGATGCTCAGGCTGTGGGACTTCAGTGGCCACATCGGCACAAGGGCACCATTGCATGGCACCCTCCGCCACCCCATAAATCCAATGCAGCCTCACCTTCCCTTCTGTTCCTCTTCTCTTGCTTGCACTAGAAAGAGCACCAGCTCTTGGAAACACTCCCTGCAGAAATTGCTCCTTACTTAATCCAATGTGCAGTTCCTTCAATTAAAATTAATGCTTCTTGCTAAGCTTTGTTCAAGAAAACTGTCATGTTCAGAAGACAAAAACCCCAGGGAGTAAAAGCAACCACTAAAATGAAACTTAAGAACGAACTACATAAATAGGATAGGTGCATATGCATATGCATATGCATAAATATGCATATACCTGGGGATAAAATCAGATGTAAATCCCTTATTGTACGGACCAAACCTCATAAGTATTCTGAAACTACCATGAGAGAAGGGAAGAATACCCTTGAACTGCGAATGAATAGAAATCAAGCTAGTGTAGAACATATACTGCTGATTTTCACGTGCTTAGTCTAAGCTCTGATCCACAGAGAAAATAGCTCTGAAATATTAACCCCAGTCATTACAAAAGGCTCACTTCTGACAATGTGTCTTATGGTTCATTTACCAAGAAAAATATGGATGCAATTATTAGCCAGTGTTAAAATTAATCTGCTTTTATCAGGAAAAAAAGCAACTAATCCCACCTGCCCAGCTCTTCCACATTCATTTTTCAGAAGAGGCCAACACAGAGATGGTTTTAAAGAACCAGACTTTTCACTGAACCTGGGATTCTGTAGGTTTTTACTCATCTACACCGGAAAAGAAAGAAAACCTTCCTGAGACATCAACCACTTGGCCTAGACAAGCCATAACTCCTACAAGGCAAAGTCGATAGCCAGTGATAATTCAAATTAACAATTATAATAAAAAAAAAAAAACACCTTATTTTCTTTCTTTGGGAAAAAAAAAAATCAGTTCTTGGAAAACAGCCAAATCTGTGGTATCTTGATAGAATAAAGAAGGCAACAACATCCTACTGTATACACTTTAATCCACAGACAGTTCCCAACATCACAAGGAACCCTACAACAGCTCTAGAAAAACCACTTCACACACACCAGAGTTCTCTCAAACTTCTGTGCTCTTGAACTCTTGTTCCAGCCCCACTTTAAGACTGAGTGATAAGAACTCAGCTGCTTCAAGTGAAAGTAAGAAAAGGGGTTCCTAGAGAAAGGAGAGAAAGACACAGGAGCTGTGTGGAGGAGGAGCTCCCACAGAAGTTAGCACTCCTTTAGAGGAGTGCTCAGCATCACATTTCACTGAGAACTGGTACACCCCTATTGAAAAGGGATGGGGCAGAACTGAATGATCCCATTCACACCACACAAGGACCCGGCTGCATAGATTCAGCAGATCCTTCTGGTGCAGCTATCCATCTTCTTTCACATCCCTCTCTCTCCATGCTTGAGCTCTCTTTAGACTGTTGCTATTGACAGCAGACCCTGGGAGAATTATTGTTTTTTATTAGTGATATTATTTTCCAGTTCTCCATGCATAACAATAGCTCTCTAGATACAGCAAATAGATACAAGCAAATGAATGGAACCATAACTGCCTCATGTATTTCATGTGAGAGAGTCTGAGTTTACTCTTTTGTTTGGAAACAACTTTAACAAGAATTTAGAAGCTGTGTGTTGGGACTGAAATAAATAGCAAATAGCAGGAGCGGGATGCTTGCTATGACTTCAAAGCACAATCAACACAACAATAGGACTTGGTGGAATAAAAAAAAAGGTTGTATACAAATAACTCCATTGTTATCAAAGGCTCTGAGCAAATTCTAAAGATAATTCAATTGCATTATTCACTGGGGAAAAGGTAGAGAGAGATCAATTAACATTTTTTAATTAGAAAAATATTTCACTCTGACTATAATTTACCTTCAGTATGAAGGAACAGATTGGTGCCAATGATAGGTTGCAAATAGCTGCAGCTAGATGAACAGATCTGAGTTTTGCTTATACACCAATCAGGAGAACTGCTATTTAGCAGCACCGGATTCACCAACTGAAAGATTCAATACTTCTGCATCATTCTCTTGATATCCCACCTTCACACAATAGATTGCTAGAGCATTTGACAGAATCACAGAATTGTAGGGGTTGGAAGGGACCTCCAGAGATC
>NW_024962256.1:2311537-2369968 GCF_019238085.1 Lagopus leucura
TCACCTCACTGTAAAGAAGTTCTTGCACACATTTGTGTGGAACTTCCTATGCTGCAGTTTCTGGCCATTTCCCCTTGTCCTGTCTCCACTCACCACTGAAAAGAGTCCGGCCTCGCCATTCTGCCCCCCACACCTTAGATACTTACAGACCTGGATCAGGTCCCCTCTCAATCTTCTTTTCTCAAGGCTGAACAGACCCAATTCAATCAGCCTTTCCTCATAGGAGAGATGCTCCAGGCCCCTCACCATCTTTGTGGCCCTCCGCTGGACTCCTTCCAAGAGATCCCTGTCTTTTTTGTACTGGGGAGCCCAGAACTGGACGCAGTACTCCAGATGAGGCCTTACCAGGGCAGAGTGGAAGGAGAGGATCACCTCCCTCGACCTGCTGACCACGCTCTTTTTAATGTGTCCCAGAATGCCATTGGCCCTCTTGTCTTGACGACAGCATGACTGACCTGGGAGTAAGCACCTTCTCCGCATGTATTGTGTTTTTCTACTCAAAAGTACTTGAGATTAATATAAGTAGTTCAGAATATATTCAGTTGGATTAAAACACAGGAGAATGTTCAGCACTTATCTTCAGAAAGTCAGTTTCTAAAGATGACTACTAGAAAGCTGGGTACCTCAATGAAGAGGTACCACAAAATATCATCTCAGACTTGCACCAAGGCAGTGCTTTTATCACAACATGATTAAAGCCAAGTTTATACTCATCTTTCCAATGGCTAAGAATAGTGGAAAGCCTGAAAACTCAAAGCTCAGAAAATAAACAAACCCTAATCAATTTGCTTCTGAAAATGGCTTCTATGTCAGCCCACAAGCTTATGCTGAAAGAGCAGCTAATACTCCCTGCTGTTGTACAGAGCTGTGCTATGCTCTTCCAGAAGATCAACTACAAGACAACAAATTATTATTACAACTGAGGTTTCTGAAGTAGCCATACTCTGAGAGCATGATACCTTGGCTCATGCAACCGCTGTGCCTTAACCATGCTAGACTGGCAGCTTCATCTCCTTCCCCTCTGAGGGGGAGATATTTATCATTTTCTTACGTGTGAGCTTGTGATGTCTTTTGGCACCAAGACAGAAGGTGCTGCTGTAGTAGGCAGAAGGGCAGCTTGGAAGCTCTCAGCTGTTATCATCCACCAATGAAAGTAACCATGCTTGCTGCCCTTTAACTCACACAAACACATTACAAAAGATTACACTAAATCAGAGCAACCTAAATCCTCAGTAAAGGTCCACAAAGAAAAAAAGAAAGCAGTCCATCTAAGCATAGATCCATTTTCACACCTTATACAACAGAGGTCAGTCAGAAATTCCAAATAATGAAACAACCTTTTAACCTCAAAATTCCTGTTTGAAAACCTAAGCAGAACTATGAACAGTAGTGAGAGGTCTGCCCATTCTATTTTACAGAAGGGAATATGCAGTAAGAAGACAGAAGGTCTCCTGTCAAAACACTGGCTAGAAAGAAGATACTCGTGGGTTAATGTGGTTATTGGCAGATCTTCAAGGGAAACAAGCCAAGCTGTATTTCAGTTGCACAAGTTAGAGAAGTTACACAGATGAATGGAAGAAAAGAAGTCAATGGGAATGGGAGAAACCACCTCTCAGATAAAGCAGAGGGAATCAGTTGTTGATAAGAGGGCCACGATTTTTTTGATGCAGAGATTTCCAGTCCCTTTTAGGTGAGATGCTGCTTTGTATCAGCTGCAAGCTGCCTCTTTATGCCTTTTATAAGATACAAACCATTAACAATAAACTTTTTGCTAAAGGCTGCCAATACTAGCTTAAAAAAAAAAAAAACACCAATATCTTAATGCAAACTTCTCTGGGCAGACATATGAAAGCATCAACTTTAAAATTTGATGATTTAAATGAATCCTCTCTCACATTACTCAGTACAACTAAATAAGTTGCCACACATTGCTGGTCTGTCACAACTGTCCACATGGGGGCTCCATCTTGGGAGGAAATCATTTATAGGTCTCAGCACAAGCTAGAGCAAACACAGTCACTTCAGGTTTGCTGCAAGCTAAGAGCACACATGACTTTGCCACTCATTAACTGAGTGGTTACAACCTATTGTAACAACTTGGCTGTAAATATTCTGCTTCAATTAAATCATTACAGCAGGAGAGTTCACTTCTAAGGCTGAATCCTCAAAAGGCAAAAATGCACTGAATCTATTGTCCATAGTAGCTTTTATCACGGAGATACAGGAGGGACTAAAGGCCTCTGATTTTGTTTATAACGTTCTTCCACAAAAAAAAGAAAAAACTTGGTTGCCAGGCTACAGCCTTTTGTAACCCTGTAGTCCTGACTTCACTCCTTCCTGAGCACGGATAGTAGTTTTCCAGCTATAGACCTATAAATAGCAAGGCCATTCTCTCCCAAATTCAGAAAAGAAAGCAGAATACACATCTTTTGGAAAAAAAAAAAACCTTCACACTAATTTCAATAATTATTCAATATTATTAACTTCAATAATCTGTGAACAAGAGGACCCTGTTCACAAATTAGAGCTATGACTCTCAGTGTTGAAACACCACCAATCCAGGTGCACCAGATAATCTGCTGACTGGCTTGCACCAATCCTCCACAGGTGGTGGCTGAGCAAGAGACGACTTTCATTTTAAGGCACTGAGAACAAGTTGTGTAGATTTGCAAAAGAGGCTACCACAAGGAAAAGTACATTAAACCATATATGTTCCTCTCTCCCCCACACAGGAACTCTCTCAAGTAGCAATTTCAGCTGTATTAGTATCTACCAATCTCCTCAAATCAGAAACTCAGAGCCAGTTTTCTTCTTTCAAACTTTTCCACAAGCGTAGGACTCACTAGGGAGTAACTGGACTTACTGACTTTTAACCTAGCTCTTCTCCAATTTTTTGCCTCAAATATTAGCCTGTTCTTCCATATGCTTTAAGTTCAAAATCCCTACCAGAAAACCTACAGCCTTCCTCAGAAGTTCAGATTCATCATTCTGAAATAAGAAAATGCCAGTATCTTCACTATCTAACAGGTCTTTCACCCTTAAAGCCTCTTTTCAGATAATTCCAAAGCTAAAACCACTCTTAAAATTCACATTACATTACCTCAGTTCACAGACTCTATCTTGTTTCTCCCATTTTACACCTGTGTACAAGGAACAGATACAATTGCCTTTGACCAGTTTTTGGGTCACCAAAGAAAGATATTAGTAACAACTAGGTAACAAAGAATGAATAACTTACCTCTTTCTGAGGAATAGAGCTTGCTAAAAACTCACATTGAAAGCAGTGCCCAACTAGAGATGCTTCCCTCTTAGCTGCCAGCCCTAAAATGAGGCTAGGGAGAAATGGACCCTGGCTCCACCTCTTCTTTTTGCAGAGGTGAACTGCTTGCACCTGTGCTTTCAGGGTTGGCAATGCCCCTTCACCAGGTGTTCAATCACTGGTTCAGGCTGTGACCTAACAGTTCCCCCACAACTTCTCAAAGGGCATCATCCCACAAACCTGACTTTCATGCTTTTCTACTCTATCACCAGTTTCACTTTGCTGCTCAATTCCTTAGGCTTTCCAAGCAACATTTTAGCACACTGCTTTCCAAACTTAACTCAAAATTTACCAAGTCTTCTCTTATTCTCCAGTTACCCCTTCCCACAACAAATAAACTTCTTACCTACTTAGGACACACACCTTCCCTAATGTCTCCTCACTTCAGACCTCAGTGTTTTTCCTAGATGCTTTGAGTATTTAACTCTTTAACTGCAGTCAGGTTGGGCTTTTTAAGCTTAGTAACAACAACAGCAGATCAACTTCTTTAATAGAAAATCTGTTCATCATTGTGCGTTACAATTTCATGAGGTTTTATAACATAAACCCTCTCCTCCTCCCACTCTTACACTTATCTGTTATTTCTCCTTAATCACTAATTCCTCCCACCTGGCAAGGCAGGCGATTACAGCCACCTGCATCCCCTGCCCTTCAGTGGCCAACTTACACCTGTGTTCTCCTGCCTCTCACAGCACCTCAAATGCATGACCAACTTTACAAGGCTGGATTAAGGGATCACATATCAATGTTTGTAAACCTTGTATTCCTGCTTCTTCTTCTTTCCTCCTCTCACATTTAAGGAAGAACCAGTTATCTAATTTATCTCCTGCACAACTGTTACATGACTTTTATGTACATCCATCCAATACATTCCTTGTAACCATTTCTGTCTCCCTCATCACAGCTGTGACGCTGTTGGTCTTTGAGAGGAGTCAGATAATTTGACTTTACAGCATTTCAGTGCTGTAAAAGAAATATTGTAGAGGACTGGCACTTATCAGGGAGATGACATCTCTCTGTATGGAAAGATAATGACATTGATAAGCACCTTTAGGACAGCTCCTGCCTGGCTACAAGCCACATTCCTTAGGATCTTGTCTGTCAGTCTGCTTGGAACTGAAAGGGGTCAGAAGAGTGAAAAACATCTCCGGGTTTTCAGATGTTCCACTTGCTACCTGTTCTCCCCTTGAGCTTTCAGCTAGTTAAGAAATGGCTGAGGTGCTACATTTCCAACCTTCCATATAGCTATCATTAGTAAAGCTGAGTCTGTTCCAAGAATTATATCAAAGAAGATATAATGCTATTTGAGTTATCTTCACTCTAACTGTATAACAGCCAGTGAGAACCTGTGAGGGATTCAGACAGAGTGATGTTTGGTTTATGTCCCAAACATGGAAGAAAGATGCTACAATGAAATTTCCCATGACAGTGAATAGCAATGAGTATTTTTTTAGCTGATAATCATTAGCATCAAAACAATTCCTTTTGATAATGTCAGAATATTCAACATTAAATAAAATGTATTTAGAAGTGAAAGAAACGTAGAGATGAGTTTCCTGCCACTCTAGCAGTTTCAGTGATGAAACCCTTGCAGTAACTGGTGCAGAAAAGAAAATATTGTACTGCCTTTGAGACTACATGCCTATTCATCTGGATGCCATAGCCCCACTGTCCAGAGAACTTTGTACTACCAGCAAAAATTCTTTAGAGACATCTACCATGTGGCACCAAAAAGAAGATAGCCAGAAAGAAAATCTCCCTAAGAGGAGAAGAGAATGTATGTTCTCATGTCCTGGAATGGAAGGTTGAAGAGGAAAGAGAAGCAATGAACTTTTACACTTCCCAGGCCATAAGCTCCATGTGATAGACTCAGTATAAATGGTGTGTCTATGACATAGCATTAATACCTTCTCATAATCTTAGTGCCAAAACACAAGTCAACTGGGAACATTTCTCACTACAGTTTTTGGCACTATCATAATGCACACAATTCTGTTGATATTTTAGTGTTGCAAATGTCACTTAAGATTGCATATCCTCGAGAAGTTATCTGGAAAATTCTTCAGTCAACATTCTTTCCCCAAGTAGCTCTAATGCTGTTGTTTAATGTCATATGTGTTTCAGTGGTGGTTTTGCTTTACTAACATCATCTGTTCTTTGTAAATTCAACACAGAAAGCGAATGTTTTAAAAGGTACATCATCTGCCTGTCTTCTTTTGTTCTTAAGTCTGAGCCTTATACAGAGCCTTATATAATGACCGTGCAAGCAACTCGTTGACTCAACAACCAACCTTAATGACCGTCTGAGAATGAAAGAATAGAGCTTGCTGTAAGGTCTACAGAACATCATCTCTGGAGGTGATAGACCATTTATCTTCACTTCCTCTCATGGCTCCTCACAGCTGATAGACATCAGAAAAGAGGGGGGAGAGGGGGGAAGAGGGGGTGCGATCACCAAAGACTCTCATCTAAGACTCCAAATCTTCTTGACAGAAGTGGGTTGCCACCCCAAAGGGCGGTCTCAGACCAACTTGACTGTATAATGGTGAATTTGTACATTTATCTTTGTCGACCCACCACACATAGATCAAGACTCCAGACTCAAGACAGTGATGGATCCAGGACTATATTTATCTATAAATCTCTCTGTCTATCCTTCTTTCTCTTCTTCTCTTTCCTCTCAATCCTTTTACTCACTTTCCTATAGTATCCATTACTTAAATTTGCCTTAAAGTAGTTGCTTAATAAGCGTTGTTGGAAAATTGCCTAATTTTTCCTCAAAGTAGCTGATTAGTTGTGAGAAAGCTCAATACATTGTTTTGCTTTGTGCCGCCGGGACACTGTCTGACTCCTTAGCTCAGGTGATCCCTGCAGACAGGGAGTGTCCTATTCAGTGTGATTCCAAAGATTCGCCTTACTCACAACCCATCAAGTCAGACAAGATATCTTACTATGATGGACTGAGGCTACTGCATTCATTTTCCATTGTTTATTATACTGATTGTTTCTACTATGAAGTATTTTCATCTTCTGGAAGCTGCTACTGCATTATTTGTATTTCTGGATCATCTGAGTATTTTATTAGAAGGAGAAATTTACTAATAGATTAAAGGCTAATTTACATCATTACAAGTACAGACATTCATCATACAATTTCAGTTCTGTGTTTAGGCCTGAGCTCCAGTCCAAAAAAGACAGGAAACTTCTAGAGTCTCCAGCAGAAGACCACGAAGATGATGTGGGGCCTAGAGCATCTCCCATATGAGGAAAGGCTGAGAGACCCGGAACTGTTCAGCCTGGAGAAGAGTTGAGGAGGAATCTTATCAATGCCTATATATATCTACTAGGCAGGAGTCAAGTGGATAGGGCCAGACTCTTTTTGATGGTGCCCAGCAACAGAACAAGGGGCAATGGGCACAAATTGGAATACAAGAAGTTTCATACAAACATGAGGGCACGGGAACAGTCTGCCCAGTGAGGCTGTAGATTCTCCTTCTCCACAGATACTCAAAATCCACCTGGACAATCTCCTGTATAACCTACTTTAGGGAACCTGCTTTAGCAGAGGGTTGTACTCAATGATCTCCAAAGATCCCTCCTGTGATTCTGCAATCCTGCAATATAAGGACCACAATTACAGACATCTCTCTTTTTTCTCTGAACTCTCTCCAGCAAAGAACTCCATCTGTTTAATGATATAGTACATTCTTATTTAAACAAAAACTCTCTCCACAGAAGATTAAATACAGGTTTCCTGAGTAACATTTCATAGTGAAATGCTATTTCCTTTGTACTATATTCTCTGCTCCTCATTAGATTTCTCAAGGCATCTCTCTCTCTTCCAGTTGCTCACAAAGGTTTGTTACTCACCAAAGTCCACCTTGTTAAACACCAGATTGCTCAGAAAGGACTCCTACTTGGTATTTCAATAATTCAGCATTACAAAGGAATAGAGATGGATTCTCCTGCTTGCCACAAAGGAACTCTTGACTTCATCTGAGTGAATCTCAATATAAACAAGTAGAAAAGGAGCACAGATACAGACTCAACATTCATCCTCAGTCTTATTCTGAGATGGTGCCAAACATAATGAAGATATGGAAAAGACTGTGCAACATAGCTGACATGAAATTCTCTTCTTTTTGTGTATGTGTATGCATGTTTTTTTCTCTTTCAGCTTAACAGGAGCACAGGTGATTTTCCAAATCTTTTAGGAAGGACATTTGTAAAGTAGTTTGGGGTTTGTTTTCTTGTCTTCCTTTAAAGTCATCCCTCAAGTGTCTCATTTATGGATCTGCCTTAAGAACTTGAATAGCACTGAAGAAAACCTGTGCTGCCATCAGAGCACAGGCAGGTAGTTCAGAGCAAAAACATTTCCTGGAAATAGTTACTACTACACCCAACATCACTTAAAAAAATCCAAAGAAACATAAGAATACCTTTAGATGAATCCACTTTCAGAGAACAGTAATGTTTACCTGCACTGAAGCTGAACCTCGCTCCCACTGCTATTCTTTGTAGCAAAAATGCAAATGTAATTGACTTGTCAAGGCAGTGCCATTTCCCTGAGAAAGGCTGAGAGATACCAGTGCCCGGGCAGGACAGGAGAACAGAAACAATGCTATCAGTTATACTGTGGGTTGAAGCAAAGGCAAGACTGAGAAGTGAGCGGGGAGCACCAGGAACATTCATTTCTTCTCTTCAAATCCACACATAACTCCAATAAATGATCAACACGAATACTTGCTCCACTGAAGTTTGTGAGTATCTTTATAATGTGTGCACAGGAAAATCAGAGACACAAGGATTAACAGTACAGTGGATCCTGGATAGTGACACCATGGTGACAAAGACAGCTATACAAGGGAAGGGAATCAATCCACTACTTCAGGGCTTCAGACAAATGATAGCAAAACTATCCCATATCTCTGTGGTGTGCAGATGCTGATCTTTTTCAGATTTCAGCTGTGGTCCCAAGGTCCTGTCCAGCAGCTCCTAAGCTATTTCAGTATTTTGTTGTAATTCTGGTTCAGGGCAATCCCAGCTAATACTTTGCTGCATTAAAAGAACCAAAGTCAAAGGAAGCTGGGGAAAGAAGAGAACAATATAAATTCTAGGGAAGTTTGTAGCACAGGATAATGAAAAATAAGGAAAATGAAGAGATTGCAGAAACCTGGCTCTTACAAAAACTTTACTGACTAAATCAACAGAGCTCTCCTATTAAGTAGTTGCAGATCTGGCTTGTTCCTATCCCCCAAAAGTATTTTCATTCTCTAAGTTCATGAGAGGAGCTTTCCAAAGTTTCCCAACTAGCACTCATTATTTCCTTCTTCTTGGTGTCCTGGTTTACCCACTCCTTAGGGTACATCTGGTCATCTTTTCAATATCCTTTTGCACGAATGCTTGCAGACTGTTTCTCCAAAAAGTGGTGGCATTTGAATGTGAAACTGGTCCTCTAGGCAAACCTAGCAGACCCTGCTCACCAGCCTTGACAACACAATTTTATAACACCTTTCATCTATCTATACCAGAAAACGCTGTCAGATTATATAAATTAAAGAGAACACTATTTTCTTTGTCAACCAGAGATGTCTTCACTAACAGGCTGTAAAATTACAGGCAACACTGACAGAGAGACAACACAGAGTATGGGACAAGGCAGTAGGTGAAATCTTGGATTTTCTCTGAAACTACAACAAAGCTAAGTAAGATCTTAACATTCAGCATCACCTGGATTTTAAGGAATGCTAAGGAGGCAGGATCATCCCAGCTGACGCTGGAAGATGTAATGCACAATCCCAAAACTGACCTCTGTGGTCCTACAGCCACAACCATCTCCTTTCCGTGCTGAGCTCACTTTTGAGCCTATCCTAATCTCATCCATCAGGAAGGCAGGAGGAGACATGGCAGGTGGACACAGCAAGACCACTACATGCTGTTCCCAGCTTCAGTGCACTGCTGTCTGCACATAGGATATTCCAGCTGGCAGTCAGCATGGGGCTGATGGCTCTCTGCAGCTGCTCAGAGGGCAACAATGCTGTGCACAACCACTCCTTCCTTACAGCAGCATCCCATTTAATTGCTACCTCAGAATAGCAGAGATGTTTGACAATATCAGTGCAAGCTGCGTTGGCTTGTGAGCTGCCCTGTTAGTCATGACAGTTATTGGGGTGATGCTCACTTTTTTGTTTAAAAAGAAGCACATGCCTTTCCTGGCCCTTCTACATCAAGGGGAAGCACCGGCACTTGCACACCTACACACACAGGTGTGTGTAGCACTTCCATCATCTGTTTATTTTTGTCAATATTTTTTATAAGGAATTGCACACTGAACGCATTGCTGTCCCAGCTGTCACCACTTGTCACATTACAATAACGATCACCACTCTCAGATGGCAGTTCAGGTTGTTTAATCATCGCTTTCCTTCAAGCTGTCCATTGCAGGCAGGTCGCCAGGCAACAGCACCAAGTGGCAGGGCTGGGGGTGGGTGGGAGGAAGAGGATGGAACATGTTGGGGCTGACAGGGAGGAAAGTGAAGAGCTCATGTTCCTATGGGAGAGGAAGGCACAGGAGCTGCTGAGCCTCTCCAGTAGATGCCAGCCTGCAGTGTGATGAAAATAACAGGGATTTCAGAACCTCGAGTTTTTGTGGAGGAGGAAAAGGCAGCTGGACTCCAGCCCACAGCACTTTAACGCAGAGCTGGGCCGCATGCTGCAACTGCCATAGATATCTGTGTTCTGACTCCCTCCATTCCACCAGGCTCAAAGCCATGGGCACAGCCTGTGGTTAGAGACACTTGGAATCAACGGCATTTATTCCACTGAGTGACTTTAATATAAGCTACTCGGGAAAGGATAAGCAGTTTCTCAAGGTTTCTGAAGAAAAAAGAAAGGCTAAAAGTCAACATAGAGAAAATTGAAAATAAAATGGAAGGTGAGAGTTTTACACACAAAAGATGAGTTGGAGAATGTTTTGTTTGACTTTGTTTTCCAGGAGTTGCACAATTAAACAGTCCTTTGTCATTTGAATGAAGATAAAAGGAGAACCAGCAGTAACAACACAAAGACTGTAGATCTGCATCAAGGCTTCTTTGGGTTACAGTAGCTTAAGTAGAACTTTAGAATCATAGGATCATCACAGAGTAATTGAATTGTTTGAGTTGGAAGGGAACTTAAAGCCCATCTGGTCCAACTCTCCTGCACTGAATAGGGACACCTGCAGCTCCATCAGGTGCTCAGAGCTCCATCTAGCCTGACCTTGGTGTCTCTAAGGACAGAACACCACCACCACCATCTCTCTGGTCACCCTATGCCAGTGTCTCACTGTCTTTGTGGTAAAAAAATATTTTCTCATCTTACAATCTAAATCTCCTCTAAGCAGTTATTACTGAACTTCAGCAGCTCATCTGTATTCTAGATTACCAGATCTAAGCTAAATTCAGATCTATATTCTTCAGCCCAGGCTCTGTCCCCCTTAATGAGTTTAAAGGGATGAGGAAACACGCACACAAATGAATCAGAGGAGGTTCAGTGCAAGGTGTCATCCTCACCCCACAAAAACACTCAGGAAATAATTACCCTCTGATCAGTGACATTTCACCACAGATTAGTGTGTTCTGGTATTAAGGTTAATGCATCTGCTGTTTTGTTGATGTATCTTTATTTACCTACTTAGCCTCTCCCATAAAAAAAAAATCTACCATTTCACATAAAGAAGGTAAGCTCTAGCTTGGATTTACAGGTTCCCATAATTTGATTTTTTTCCCCCAATAACAATTAATTTAAAGCTTTTCATCTTTTCCCTACAGAAAAGTCATTTTTTTCTGGGAAACATGTACTACAACTCTACAGAAAGCAAATTAACTTTTCAGTTCATGTTGTCTGGCACATAAAGCTTGATTTTCACAATAAGTATTCACACTTACACATAGGTAAATTCTTTAGAAATCAAGGCCATGAATATTAATTTGAAGATTCCCCAGAATTCACTTCTGTTTGGTCTGTTTATAGAAACAGTTCTGTGAGATGTATTGGCAACACTCTCAGTGAGGGCAGCGGATGGCGAAACTGCTCCTGAAGGTTTATACTGATCCAATCTCACAAACATACAGGGACCATATGACCTCTTTCAGCTGCTAAAAATGCACTTTGGATGCAAAATACAAATTGTCCACACAAAGTCGATTCTAAGTGATTAAATGGGGTCCAGTCCCATATTACTGTGGAATTTCAACCATTTTCTGAATCCAGAACTTTGTGAATATTTCACCCCCATCCCCCCCCCCAAAAAAAATGTTTTTAAAAACGCACCTGAAAATATATTGAACAGGAACAATTTATGAGGAAATTTGTGATATAAAATATGTCTCTCAAATTATTTTCTTAACCTTAAATGTGGCGGGGGAGGTGAGAAAGTGGGTGGGAGAGAAATATTTGGGGAAAGAAATGGGATATCTCTGTTGAGTTATCTAAATAGCCTGAGATTTTCTAAATTGCCTTTCCCTTCCTGCTGAAGGGCTGAATGTAAATGTTCTGCAAGAGCTCATGGCACTGTCAGCTTTCAGTAATCACTAGCTGAGGTGACATAATACAAATAAGATGTGAGCCGCAGCACTGAGTTGAGACCCAGTGCCGTAAGGGATCATGAGCTTCCTTCCCATGTACAGCTGTTCGCTCTCCACCCAGAAAGGTCAGACTTCTCCTGTCTTGGGAAAATGTTTGCTTTGAAATGACCACTGCAAATCATCTCCTTCCATCTTTTTGTTTATCTTTTGATTTAATATATCCACACAAAGCATGGAAGACTGCAGATGAGCTCTTGAGCTATGAAGGGCACCAAGAAATGATACACATGGTATCAGACACATATTCCTGGTAGCAGTCTATAAACCACTTTGATGAATGCTCTCTCCAAACACCAGCCTTGCACAGGCGTAGCAGTGCACCTCACCTCAGCACATGAAGAAAGACCCTGCCCCAGCACAAGCTGCTCACAGAGGTGGGTTTGGAGCACTGACATCCATCCATAGTAGCAGAAATAGGTCTACTTTTCCCCCTCCTTCTCCCTGCTCACCTAAATCTCCATTCTTTCCTTAGTCTTGAGTCCTAGAATCAGCTTTGAGTCCTAGCGCACTACCATAGGACAACATCACTCCTCTATTTAGAGACATGACATGAGGTTAAAGTTCTTGTAGAGCCTCTGAAAGAAAGGAATTACATTTTAGGACATATCCTAAAATATCCTGTTCCTTCTCAAAGTACTTTTCTTTTATGCTCCCCAAGGAGAGAAAGTGCAGTACTAAGTAAAAGTCCTATTGTGTTACCAGCACTAAGAATTAGAGATTAAGGGCTCGCACATTAACTGTTGTTTGACTTAAGACGGAGAGCTAAAAAAAATGCAAATGGCACAAAAATCATTTTACTGCATCAACTTTTATATGCACTGCAAATTCCAAAATAATTAGTCTATCACCCAATGCTGCCATTTGAATTGGAATCAAGGCACATTTTAATTTAACACAGAAATGTCAATTAGAGCTCTGGGAGCCATTGATTTTTTGGTTTGCTGACCAGATATGAAAAAAAGACAGAAGGCAGTGTGTTGTGTCAGTCTGATTGTCTTTCTCCTCCTATGAAATGAAAACTCGAATCTAAGTGATCGAGATTCAGCATGAGCAGGTTTTAAGAAAATATCTGTTGTCAGAATATAGGTAAATATTATAGTTTGAGATGCTCTACCACTGCCAGACCTGGGCATTGGAGAAGATGCAAGGCCCACAGGACACTTGTAATGTGCAGTAGCAATGAGGCTAGAGCATCTCAAATGGCACTTCACATATCTCACTGGAGCTCTGCACATAAGTCTTGCATTGGTGTAGCAAGAACGGTCAGTGGAGGCAAAACTGCCCAAGGCCAGTGCTAATCTTGGAGCCCTCCATATGTGCAGCTGTACCACAGCAGAATGGGTCAGAAAGCTCCACACCCTCTCCAGAATGAGCTGCTGACTTCTTGCACCGTTGCTTCTCCCTTTGGACAGACCTCGCCGTGATTTCCAGGTCAGAGAAATAAAAAACACTTATTTGAAGACAGGAGGAAGGGGAGAAAATCCTTTTCTATTATAAAGTATAGCATTAGGAAAATTGAAAACTATAACCTCATTGCTTTATATAGTTTATAGCCTCTTGATATTGCGGGAATGCTAGCTGCAACTGTCAGAGCTCTTCCATAATTCTCCTTAATCTCCTCTCCTGATGGGATTTGCATATCCCACTTGTCAGTCTGAGTGGAAGCTCCTCTCCATCGCTCAGACACTTTCACAGAAGCCAGCTACACAACGAGAAGCCTTTCTTCTCATTCTCAAGGATTCTCTTTCACCCACTTCTTTCTCTCAATGCATGACTGTTCTTAATAATTTCCCACCTATCCTATTTCAGATTCTGTATATGAAAAGCTTGCATTTTGTATAGTCAAGAAGTATACCCACAGATGGAATGCAACAAAGAAGAAAGAAACACTATGGGTATTAGATTATTTTTTTCCCAATTTTAAAAGGAAAAAAAAAATTTAAAAATAAGGTCCTAATTCAAAGTTACATTGAAATTTTCCAGCATTTTTTCTTTGTTGTTGCTATTGTTCTTCTTCTTAAAGGAAGATTCATATAAAGAACGGATATCAAGTATTTTACGATCAGCAGAGTAGCACAATTTGAAGCACGGTACTTTCAGTAATACTTTAATTTGACCTGATTATTTCCAGTTTAAATCCCAGTTTTGTTTTCTCACTTTTGTTCATCCTTTCCTAAATACAGTCTCATTAGCTTCAGCAAGAGATTAGGCTGAAACCCTCTCGGCATCTGGTGCATTATTCTATTAATACCATAATATATTATTGCAATATATAAGCAAGACATTTTACATTGTACTGAAGCATTTTAATGCAAGCATCCAACTTAAGATGAATCTTTTTGGGGGACCTCTTTCCCACACCTCAGGAACCAATCTAAATGCAAAGCAACTGACAACAGGGTCATTCCTCACCATGGGTCTCACCACTCTGAGTGCCACACTCACATTCATCTCCTTAAAACCCGTTTTTTATAGTAATGCGACCACGGTGGGAGGAAGGGAGCAGTGGACTATTGCACTGTCACCAATGGAACGATGCTGGCAGTTCTTTACCCACCTCTGAAAATATTACACTGGAGCCACAGCTCTGTCAGAAGGAAGGACAGAGAGTACTAACTACAGCCAGTCGCATGAATGCAGCATCTGAGCAAAGGCATCACAGAGTGAGAAGTGACATTTTGATTGATTCTTCACTCTGGTCAAAGCAGAATAACACTGGCAATTTCAGACACTTTTGCCATGCCTCTACTGTCCTTTGCTGTCTCAGTGTTAAAAGTGAATACATTCATTATCATCCACATGGAATTCTGTTCATCAAAAGCAAGCGCCTGATTCAAATTCAAGCTCTTGGGAACCCAACTCCTAGAAATTCACAGTTCATTTTCCACAATCTGTCTTACAAGCAGATACAGAAAGAGCAGTGCTTGCTTGATTTAGCAAACCAGAGGTTGAAAGGGAATACGAGCACTGCCTGTAAAATAATTCCAGGGAGGTGTAAGTGCCAAGTAGGGAAAACAACTTTAATTAAAAGGCATATAGACAAACCAATAAATAAATAGATAAATAGATAAATAAATTTCCCAATGGCAATATTAGATCAGAAATCAGACAGAAGCTTCCAAAAAGCATAAGAAACAACTATCCTGAATAGAGGAGAGCAATAGGAAGGAAGGAAAGTCCATTTTTTTTATGATGCTTTTTGATGAGTTTCAGGTAGCATATAGCACCCGCTACAGCCTCGAACCTCTCCTTAAGTTCTTAATGTATAAAATAGGTTTGAATGCTCCAAATGAAAACCTAACCACAGATTATCCACTATTATTTTGCATAGGAAGAAATAAAGTGCATTTGAAATATATAGGTATATTGTTATTCTGTCTTATCTGAGTTCAGATTGTGTTATCAGTAGCATCGAATAAAAACATGCAAGTAATACCTAATGAAGAGTCTCAGCTTGTTTAAAAGCTCTCCTATAAGAGTCTTATCTCTTCCCTTGTTGTCTAGTGTAACCACACGACAACAGCGATGATGACCTTGCAGGCTTCATACTGCACTGGATCCATCAGTCATATTGATTTTCTACTGTGGATGAAATATAAAAAATTATCTGGCCAGGTTACTTTGCATCTGGTCCAGATTTCATCTCCATCGTTCTGCTGAGGATCTTCAGCTTGGAAGACTCAAGACAAGCTCAGCTAAATCCCTTCAGCAACATAAATCACAGAAGTTTGGACCAGATATCCCGGGCTACAGAAGATGTAAGTGCTGGGTGACCATGTAAAAGTCAATCCATGAACTGGGCACCTGTTCATATTCTTTGCCAAACAGTTTGAGATCTACACCAGTGTCCAGCCCAGGATATCAGACTCTGCCCAGAGCAAGGCAACAGTGGGTTGTCTTATAAATAGACTGAAAAACCTAGGCAGCCTCGGTTTCTCAAAAACTGTAAGCATCTCTATCCCAAATATTCATATTGGATATTTCCTTGAGAGTTGCTTCTCTCCATTAAAATCAAATCTCATCTCTATGCACAAATCTCTGCTGCCTGTTTTCTCCTACTCTGTAGCATAGCATTGAGGGAGCTATGGGGAATTCAAATCTACAGTGTTTGCATATACCACATCAGGAAGCATGTCTGATACTTCCGCAGGCTAGGAAACCTGCCAATTTCCACACTGTTGTTGAAATTCCCCAGAGGTGCAAATAGCCAGGAGATCTCACTTGTGTGTCTTGTAGCCAGGGTTTAAGGAAGAGATTTAGCTGAGAGGATCTAATACTTTAACTTTCATGGAGGACAGTAGAAAGACTCCACATATATCAATGCAAAGAAACAAAGCAATGGTGCTAACATGGGCCAGTTAACACCTTCTTGGACCATTCCCAGACAGTCTGGGACTTGGTATAAGCCAGAGACCATTTCCAGCACCCAATTTAGCTGCAGCCACTCCTCTCTGTGTTGCAGACAGAAAGAGCTCTGGATTGTGTAGATGCCAGACCATGCCAGATGGCCTGCGTGGCCTCGCACACCTCCACAGCAGTCAGAGAGAGCCTCAGGACCATCTGCATTTTCACGCAACACTGGATACACTCCTGGTTTCATCCTCATCAGTCATCTGACAATCCAGCTTCCCTACGCCTGTGCTCTTCTCTGTAGAGCATGGACTGACACTACTGGGGGGAAGCCACAATAAGCAGGAGGAAGCAGGGTGTATGTAAAGCACATCCCTGTAGATGTGACCTGGGTTCTTGCCACAGGTCTGTGTGGATATGGCTGTGTGGACATATACTTTCCCCACAAGGCTGCACAGCTGATCCTGTTGCTGCTGTCAAGTGTAATATGGATTCTGTGCTGCAGGGTAAGCTGTCTGAGGAGTACCCAGAATCATTGATGGGCCCCACAGGATCCCCCTTGTAAGACTGTTTATGTTGCTGTACTTATATCTGAATGACTGATACCACTACTTATTACTCTTGTTGTGCCTGTGGCTAAGCACAACCCAGCATCTGAACAGAACAATATACACACACAATGTGAAATCATTGCCCAGACACAGAGAATCTGCAAACACTGTTCCTTACAGCTACCAGGAGTCCTCCCAGAGGTCCCTTCCCCTCCATCAGAAGCATTTCAATAGTATCCAGACCACTACCAAAATAAGGATACAGGGAAATAGACAGAGGTTGGCAGAATCAGGTACATTACAATTAAAACAAACCTTAATGATGACAGTGCTTTTATTTTATAGCTTTCCCATCTAAAGGGAGCTCAGATTTTTAGGGTTTTGTTTTGGCTTTTTTCCTTTACTTACACAGATGCTACAAACTATGATCATCTCCATAGCCTCCCTCTGCCTGGGCAAAAGGCACAAGCTGTTTAACAGCAGCGCTCACAGAGCATATCAGAATGAAAATGAGAGGAGGTGTGTTGCATCCACCTGGCACAGTGGGAAAACAGGGAGAAATCTGGCAGCCACTGCTGCTGGAGTGACGCCAGGGCACCAGGGTCACACAGCATCGTGCACACAGCACCATGGGATCCCCTGCCACTCTGTGCAGGCAAGGTTACACACACTGCACACTCTGGGAATCACTTCATCCTAACCCCCTCCCAATCCCAGCTCCTTCACAGCTGAGTGTCCAAAAGCTCTGTGCAGAGCCTTTGGGTCAGTGCCGTGTTGAGCTCCTACTGAACCAACACCACTGCTTCAAATGAGACTGGATGAGCTTGCTGGTGCATCCAGCTCCTGAGAAGTCCAGCTTCATTTAGCGTTGTGAAGGATGTTACCACAGCATGAATAGCACAGTACTGTCGGAGTACACAGCAGCAAGGTGGGAGCATGATCTCCCCAACACGACACCACTCAGGGCAATTTGGGCAGGACAGCAGCAAAACATTTCCCCACAGCTCCCTGCAAGCAGTTTTACAGAGACACTCAGCAGGTAAATCAGACCAAAGCATTAACAGTCCATACTACCACAGTGGGCAGAAAGAACTATACATATGTATATGTCTAAGACAGTACAATAAAAACTGCTACTTTTAATACTAATGTATTGATCTATATAGAGATGAAACATCTTTGTGTGAAAAGAAGAGGAAAACTGATGCTTGCTGGGTGACTTTTTATATCAGAAGCTTTTTCTTAGCAAATAGCTCTCTTTAAACCAGTGTCAGACTCAATTCAATCAGTATGAAAAGACTGGAGTTCCTCCCCAGCAACTTCTGTTACCACGACTATGTGAGAGAGGCTAGCTGAGTTGGGAAGAAAAGGGAAGGTCCTTCAAAATGGAGATGACAGGTATCCCCCTGTCAATTAACTAATTAAAAAAGGAAAAAAAATGCTGATGAGCCAATAATACCTTGTCTCAATTAACTAGATCGGAACCCCACAGCATGGGGCTTACAACATTCATGTTAATTCTAAATGGAGTGCCTGGGATATATTTTAATAGTATCCATACCAAAGGAGTTCATAATGATCTGACCCTAATTTCAAAACATCACCAGGTTCCTTATGCTAAAAGCTGAGAAGGAGGCCAAGGGTTTGTACCAAGCAGACAAAAATCTGGCTGAGAGCAGAGGAGCCCAAGTTGCCCTTTCCCCCATGAAGTTGTACGGGCAAACACCAAATCACGCTGGTATCCCTTTGTCTCCTGTTAGCATTCTGCTCACTGGGGCACTCAGACCCTCACTCCTGTTAGCCCCAGAGCAGAGCTACCAGCAGGCTCCTGGCTCAGGGCTACCTTTGCAGCACAGGCTGGAGGGATACGAGTTAACTTGATAACTTTGATGCCACAACTATTACTCCAGACTGGAAACCTGTCACCTATCTCTCTGGCTGATTTCATTCTGCTTGGCTCCTGTCAGAGCCATTCTGTTGCTATTCATGAGAAAAGTCCAGGTTATGGGGAAGAGACCAGAGCTGTCTCATTTTAACACCTTCATGACAAGAGGCAAGAAAGCACCTTTGTACCCTGCACAGAGGCACCTCAGAGACAACATCCCATGGGGCTAAACCCTGGGCTGACGTGGGTCCCAGCAATGGAGGAGCAGCAGCAGTAGCCCTGGAGCTTTCCCAGGCCTTGCTCACAGCTCAGCATCCCCTGCTGCCGGCGGGGTTACCCTGGGGCAGCCAGAGTGTGGGGGACGGGACCTCTCGGACCGTCCCCTCCCCGCCCCTCCCCCGCCGCGGGTGGTGGTCGTTCCCCCTCTCTGCCTGCAGGGTGATGGAGAAGGAGTTGGAATGGGCTGTGCTCAGCGGGCGGGCGGCGGAAAGTTTTTTTTTGCTCCAGAAGAATGGTCTTTTAGAGGCACTTCTGCCCCACTGCACACTGCTAAGCGAAGCCAATCCGCGGCTCCCGGGAACGAAATCCCCACTCGAAGAAGGAAAAAAAAAAAAAAAAAAAAACAACCTGCATTTCTCTCCCACCCCACCCCCAAGGAAAAGAAAAAAGAAAAAAAGAAAAAAGAAAGAAAGAAAGAAAAAAGGAGGAGGGGAAAACAGGGAAAAAAAGAAAAAAAAAAAAAAAAAAAGGAAAAATGCAAACCCGCCGCCCCCACCCCGCCGAGCCCCCACGGCGGCCGTACTCACGCTGCTGTTTTGGCCCGACCAGTGCACCATGGCTTGGTTGTGCGCCGAGTCGCCGGTGAGGGCGAAGGTGGTGCTGCCCAGCCGCAGCTCCTCCAGCCCGAAGCGGGCGGCGCCGGAGCCCCCCGGCTCCCGCCCCGCGGCACCGCCCGGCCCCGCCGTGCCCCGCGGGCTGCGGCCCCGCCGCCGCCGGGTCGAGTTCCGCCGGCCGCCCCAGTGACCCCGCTGAAGGTACTCCCCGGTAGGAGCTGCCGCTGCTTCGGGCCGGCCGTCCCCGAGCTTTTTCTCCGGCTCGCTCGCCCAGCTGCGGGTCTCCCAGCCGCTGAATTTGGTCCCCGCCACAGCAGGGTCGAAGGGTGCTTGAAGCTCGGCATCTTCCGTATCCATCCCGGCCCCTTGCCCTCTCTCACCTCCCTGCTCCCCCGGGATCCTCCACTGTTCTTTTTCTCCCCTGTCGGTCTTCAAATGCATCGGTAATCCCTGCTGCGGATGCTGCTGCTGCGGCTTCACCTGGGAATGGCAGGATCTGCAAGTTATTTCAGCGCCGGTAAAGCCAAAAGTGAAGAGGAAAAGCCATGTCCAGTACAGGAGAGCAACGTGCCAGGCTGGGTACCAGCCAGCAACTTTTTCCATCGCTGCTGACTGCTGATGAGTGAGAGGGAGAAAGAGCAGGAAGGAGCGAGCGGGGTGCTGCCGATCTACCCACCGCGGGGAAAACACTGCGAGAACTCCATAAAGTTTCAGGCTGCTGTATTTGATGCAGCTGAGGAGAGGGAGAGTGCTTTCTCTCTCCTTTTTTTTTTTTTCTTCCTTATTTTCTTTTCCTCCTTTTGCACTTTTTTCCTTTTATTTTCTTTCTGTCTTTTTTTTTTTTTTTCCCCTTTTATTTCTTTCTTTTTCCCCACCCCACCCCCCCTAAACTGGCGTTCCTGATCGGGCTTTTGATGGAAGGGAAAGCCACAACCACACGGGGGAGGAGCTGAATTGAAGTCAGAGAGAGAGAGGAGCAAATCCCGGCTGTGCCTTCTCCCGGCTGTTCTCTGGAAGCCGCCGCTCGCTCTCTCCCCGCTCCCCTCCTGCACCGCTCCTCCCGCAGCCCCGCCAGGACCCCCGCGTGTGCCGGGAGCGATTGGTTCCCGCCTCCCCCCTCTCACACACACTCGCTCCGAGAGGACTTATTCCAACTTTTGCACTCGCACACAGCTGATCCCTTCCTCTCCCGCGCTTCCCAGCAGCTGAAACCTCTAAAACCTTCTAATGTATTAAACAATGCTCAGGAGCTGGAAGCAAATGTGAAAAGCGAAGGAGCAGTTCATACATGTGTGCATATAGTTCTTCTAGGGGAAATATTTTAATTTGCGTAATGGAGCGGTCCCAAATGTCTGAGCAGGCTCTGAGATGGTCTCTTTTTCCCTTTCTCAGTGACTGATGTAAGTGCACTGGAGCTGCTGGGCATAGCCCCCGTGCATGATTTCACAGCACAGGAGTGGGTGGAAGTTATATTTCAACCTCTCCATTCCCTCCTCTGCCTTTGCTTCACTGTGCCATCACTTAAAGCAGCTGCTGATGTTTGGATAAATCACCGGGCACAGCCAAGATGTGCTCACATAAGTGCTGATGGGAACAGGGACACGCTTTGGGAAATAAAATGACAGCAAGAGGAGAAGAGAAGACTTCCCCCCATGTGGTTTAGAGTAGAGAAAACCTTTCTGCTCTAGCTGCTCATGAAAGATCAGGAGTTCCTCCCTCAAGAGCTGTGCTCTCTCTATCACTAGATCTCTTCTCCAGTGTTGTCATATGTGGTGGCCAAAGCAGATAACCACACCCTGAAGTGCCAGTGTGTGGGAGCTGCTGAGCAATCGCCACAGGCTGAGCCATGGGACCAGGCCTGAGCTTTTATGGATGAATGCAAGCGGTGATGCTCTTAAAGACTGGAGAGAAATAAAGGCTCTTCCACCAGAATTCTAGTCAGTCCCAATTTGCCTGCTCTCACTCATTCCCATTTGATTTTCAGAAGAGTTTACTTCTTAATTAACGTTTTTAATGTTTCCTTCCTGACGTGGAAGACTTTATTGTATTTTTTTGGCAGGGCATTTCAGAAGGAGATTTACAGATTTGTTCCACATTCTTCTAGAGATTTCACTCAGATGCTCACTGGTGACACGTCTTGGGATATTAGCACAAGATCACAAAGGGAGACTTAGAGTAATTGAAGTTGAGCAAAACTTCATGCTGCTTACAATAATGATGGATTGTCTGCATTATAACCATCAGACCTCAGCCAAATATACTGTAAACCAATTAGTGGCATACCTGTTTCCATATCTCCCAGTTAAACATGCTGTTACTGCCTGACCATAATAATAATTAACACTTTGGTACTTAACAGCTCCTTTTCTTCACTAGGCCTAAAACTCTTCACAAAGGCCAGTGAGTTTTACTCTTGTTGTATAAGGGGTGGAAGCTGAGTCACAGTATGATTATCCATCCTACCCTGGTCTTCCACACATTGTGTTGGCCAGAAAGATCGATGCCAGTGGACACACAAAAGAGTCACACCTTCTTAGGAAAAGTCACTTAAAGAGGCTTTAATTCAGAGGGATGAAATTCAAAGAGATATTTGGGTGAGAGAGAAAAAGAACTTAGAAGGACAAAATGTTTAAGAGATCTGAGGAACTTTGTCTTGGAATTATCTTTCCTTGTAATAGAGGTTTGCGCGCCAAGGAGTGGGCAAGGCTGATGAAGGAAGCCATCTAGCTGTCTCATTTAGGCCAACAGCTATCTCTGGATTATGATGAGGGACTGGCAAGCGTTAGGAGTTAAGATAGTAGAAAGCAGTGCATACGCTGAGCATACTGCACCTCCAGAGCTGTTCAGCAGCTACACATAAGAATCAGTCACAGAGAGAAAATACTGGGTTTTACCTAAGGACCCGTCCTTTGCTGTGCATGGATATAAGAGATACACAGTATGATCCTTTTCCTGATCCCTTTTTTCAGGAATCATGAATTTTGGAGAATCCAGCAGTAGCAATTACACCTGACCCCTTAAGTTTAATAGCTACAGATGGACCTGTCTTCTCTAAATTTGTCTAATCCTTATTTATGCCCTCAGTCTTCAAAGCATGCTGTGGTCACCAGTTTTACAATCTGATTGTGTTCACCAGCTTTACAATTTGATTGTGTGCATTTTGGAACACTCATGGTAGGCACTTATCTAAGAGAGACACTTTGAATCACCATAATCTAATCTTGTTGCCAGCCATCTTTCTGTCTCAGCTGATGTGATGATTGAGTCATCAGACAAATGAACCCAGACTCTTTGGCACGCAAGAACATTTCCCGTCATTTGATGTAAGGGATGACTTTCTGAGCTGGGAGATACAGTAAGCCCCATGTTGCCATTAGAGGGGGCTGAATTCATATAAGCAGCCAAAGGGAAGCACTGGTGCGTAGCAAGATGACTCCATGGCCATGTCTACAAGAAAGAAAAGGATGCACAGACATGAAAGGCTTTGGGAGGATTCTCACTTTTGGAGTCAGAAAGCACAGACAGAAGCCTAATGGAGAAAGTACACACCAGTTCTGGGGAGCTGCTGCAGTGGAGCAAACATATTTCTTGGGACTTTTATAGCCTTGGGTAGAGATGCAGGAACAGAAGGAAACACAACTGAGAACACAAATCTTCACTTGGGACTGGAAAGACTCAGACAGGTGGAAATATAGGCTTTGTCAAGGTCATAAATCCTTACAATAATTACGGCAATAATCTGTCATCTGCAGGAGCCCTTTCCTATGCTCACAGTCTGATCCTGCTGGTAGAAATGTAGCCCCAAGACACTTTGTGGTTCCACAGGATTCCTGTCTTTTGAAAGATGTTAGATGACAGACCTCTGCATGCCAGAAGCACCTCAATGACTGCAAACATTGCCTGAACTCCCATTAAGCAGTAAGGGAGAAAGAGGAATGAAAGAAAACTGTGTGAGCTCAACTAGCTGAGTTTTCAGTATAGACCATAACATAACTGTCTATTTGCTCTCAAGTGTCTTTTAGGTTAAGCAGTAAAATCTGAATGTAGAAAATATTTGCACAATCAGGATTTTGTGAATCCAGACTCATTTTAAATCATCAGTTTTCCCCATAAACATCGTGTAATGAAGGGAGCCTAAAAGGAACACTGCTCCATTGATTCCTATCAAGCCATGGTGAGTGATGAACAGTCATTACACATAATTTATCCAAAAGAAATCTGCATTTGAAAAAAAAAAAAATTACAAATTTTGTACCTAAATGGATTGCTTTGTAGCAACATTTACATCATTGGTACATAGATATTATCAGAACTCAGTCCTGGGACTTCACATAGGGGCAATGCATTTGGCACAGAAGAACTATTAAAAAAAAAATAATCTGTAACTGAAATAACATAAAATCTAAATCTTCTCGCAACTGAATTTCATTTACCGCACTCCAATTATATTTGGAAAGGTGACTGCACTATTTATTTTTAACACTAATAATTCCTGCAAATTAATTAACATGAAAGCTCTCCTTTGTTATTCTAGACAATGAAGCCCCAAACCAGTGCCATCCTAAAATTAGGCTGCTGCAGCTTTTAACAGGGGCTCCCATTCATCTGCTAATGTGATGCAATTTAGCTTTAGTTGCCATAAATATTAACAGCAAGGGCTTTTTGTTCTTTTACTCCCTCTTGCTGCAGCCTGTTGCAAAGACTAAGGTTTAAAGTAATCTCAAAAAGTGCAAGACTTTGCTTCTATATAATTTAAAGATACATTTTGCTTTGCTAAATCCTCAAGCGGAAATTTCAGGTGGTAAATTATCTGGCAAGAAGAGCTGGGTGGCAAGCAAAACCAGTCAGTGTCACTGCCTCTCTGTCCAGGAAGGTACATGGCACCCATACCCAGTGCTAGGTTCCCTTAAGGCAGTGGTTTTACTCAAATATCTATTGATGTTTATTACCCAGTAGCTCTCTTTGGGGACAATAAGAGTTGTTTGGATCTCTGGAAAGTCTCTCATGTTGGCTCTGCTGATTCATTTCCACTCCAGGATCCAAAAGGATCACTCCCTCCCACACAGTCAGCAAAACCCATGCTGCAGACTCACTTTTTGCTCTTTGCGTCCAGACCTCCTTCCTGAACTTCCAGCTGCAGAGACTTCCTGAGCCAGTTTTGCACAATGATTTCAGTGATAGACCAAGAGTGAATATGTCATTGGAGGAAGGGAGCATGTGATTTGCTCCAAAACAAGCTTCTATAACCCATCAGGTGTTGAAGCAATACTCACGTGCCTGCTCATCTACTATATTCACACTGAAGCTGAATTCAGCCCTCTTAGAAACTAGCCTGCTTATATGTACTGAGATTTAATCCCACTTGTGAAATCTCCTCTAGTAACACGTGCTCCCTTTTGCTGGCCTTGCATTTCAGTCATTCAGTGATCATCTCTCCTTGTGATTTGGAGACATCAAGCCATTCCCATGTCATGCTTGTGAGTGCTGTTCCAATGTCAGGTATTACAATGAGATTTATGAGCCAAAACCACATCTCTGCTGACAGGCCACAGAAGACAGTTGATAAGGAAATCCGCTCAAAATTCCCAGCTGGCGTGCTCTCCTGATAAGTTTATGCAGCCTAAGAAATCTCGAATGTTCCCTGTGGGGTTTCATAATTCAGTCAAGTGTAAAGTAGAATTGCAAGGACCACACTTATACAAGGGCTATGCATAGTCAGTTAGTGCTCTAACCTTACAGCTAAAGAAAATCTGAACTGGAGCTCAAAGCTGGAATGAGTTTTATTATAACAACTTTTAAACAAGTAAACACTGGTGGAACGAGAGAGCCTAAGGTATATTGTGTGGTCAAGTCATTCACCACCGCCAATATGAATGATAACCACAGGGATGACCTAGCAATTGTCACATTTCATCCTGACTGTTTTAAAGCAACCCAATAATACCCAGAAGGTTTTTACCATCAATAACTGAAATGTATGCTGTGGACATTTCCAACCACATAAAAGGCAAGAAACTAACCAGGAAAAATGAAAATGGCTTTAGCAAAAACAAATAATACTTGACCAACGTGATTGCCTTGTGTTATTAAGTACCTAACTATTGTAACACTATCTCTCATAGCTGTATCATAGCAAGTTGAGGAAGTATGGGTGATTGATAGAGGCTTGAAAATTGGCTGGATCCCTAGTCTCAAAAGCTGAAACGAACTGACTGGAAAGGGAGGATAGGAACTAGATGATCTTTGAGGTCCCTTCCAACACAAGCCATTCTATGATATATGAAAGGACCTCGATACTGCAATAGAGGCCAAGTAGCCAACATAATTTGTTCTCTCTTTGCAAATAAGGCAAGCTGCTCTTCTGCCTTTGGAAGAACATCATCAGGAGATCAAAATAAATCATAATACTTCTGTGCTTTGCACTAAGGAGGCTGAACATGGAGGACTGTTTCTGGTTGTGAGCCTCGAGTTCCAAATGGACATGGAGAAAATGAGGAGGGCTACCAAGCAGAGGGCCATGAAGGTGGTGAGCATCCAACCTACCAACCTACCAGTTAAGTGGTTGAGAGCTGGAGCTGTACATCCTGGAGAAGAGGAGGCTAAAGGGCAATTGAATATCAGACTACAGCTACCTGGGAAAAAGTTAAAGGGCTTTACTGAGCTTTGTTCTACCAGGTGTGTATCTGTTCAACATCTGGCACTTAGCATGGTTCCCTCTCTTCTTTTTCTTGGCTGAAAATGCAAACTTTCCTTCTCATGATAAGAGGGACTTTGCAGCTGTCAAAATCAGCTGCAAGTTTCTTAGTGGTGCGCATATTCCCTCATATTTTATGAGTTTCCAGTTCCTGAAGTGAATAATGGCTGTAGGATGTCCCTGGTTGTCTTGCCACCTTGCAAATCTGCAATTTGAAGTGTGAGGAACAAGTGCAAATACTAGTTTCCTGTAAACAATAAATATCACTCAAAGCATCTTCCATAGACTCAGAATACTTCAGTAACATACATTTTCTTAAAAGCCTAACATGCATAAAAAATCTTTTGTATTTTCTCCCTTTTTCAGAGATTACTGAATTTTATTCATCGCCAGGGAGGTTCACCTGACATTCAATCAGCTCTGGGTATATCTGTATCGACAAGACAATAAAAATTCTTGTCTATCACTCTACGGCTGTCACCTTTGGCTTCCTCACTTGGTTGTGAAGGAATTTAATGGAGGTAAGAGAATAATGATGAAGAGAAAAGATTACAAACTTAATGGCCTGTGAATGCTGTTTATAGTTTATCATCATTACAGATGGTATTTTCTTGTTCATGCTCCCTGCTTGATTTCTCATGAACTGTTGACAAAGTAGGAGTTCCGGGTACAGCTATAGAAAAAAATCAACTGGAAAAAAGAAAAGGCAATAGAAAGAAATAATATTCCTCTAATCTACCCTTCTACTGAAAGGAAAAAAAATGAAAAAAACTTAAGCGCACACACACAACAATAATCCACAGCCAACCAAAAAGAAAAACACACCACAAAAACCAAGAACCCCCGAGGCTGATTGAAGATATGAGCTTGCTCATTGACAGTATTTAATTTCAGGATGGAAAAAATGAGCAAGCAAAAAATTTCTCTTAGGCAACTCTGTCCTACTTCACTGATGCATCATTTCTAAACTCCTGGTCAAGAATCCTTTCCTGGAGACAGCTGCATCACTCACAGATCAACCAGAAAAGCTTTTCATATACACACTTACATGATACAAAATCGGGTGAGGTAGATCTGGCCATCTATTTTTATTAATTCAGATCATTTTGCCTCACATGGGTTATATAATACTTAACAGCATGATACTTTTCAGCAGACATTCACATCTGAGAATCACAACGAGAAGTAAACGCAACTGCCCGTCAGAGCAACTGCTAAAAAGGTAAATGCTTTTGTAGGATCTACCTGGTTGGAAACAAGGGCAGAAGAAGACAGGAATTCTTTTTCTGACCTTTTCTCCCTCCAGTCTGATTGCTTCAACAGCTGGTTGTTCAACAGCTTCTCGGATCAGTGGCACCCATCTACTATTTTGTAGGTTAGTGAGACAGAGAAGGGTATTCCCTCTAGTGCGAGCAGAATAAATGTTCATAAGAAAGCAGGAGAAGACCACACTGAGTGGGACTCTGCTCTTACCAAAATATCAGAAGGAAGGATTTGGAGCATGTAATGAAAAAATCAAGATAAAATCCAAAGGAAATCTGTATTTCTCTGTTGTCAATCTTTCCATTGCAAGTTTAAGTGAATTTTGAGTTCTTGAATTGGGCACGGTGGTGACGACATGATGGCTGCACAGGATGATCTTAAGTGGTCTTTTCCAACCCTAGTGATTCTAAGTCATGGATTCATATAAAATTACCAAGTCTTTTACTTTGTTTTTTTGTTAAAATAATAATAATTATAGAAAAATTATTATAATTAGTCCTCTTATCTGTGGAGAACACTATGAAAACAAGGCTTCTTTTGGCTCAAAATCTAATCTGTAGAATTCCTTTGGCTGAAAGTATAAAGCCAAAGCAGTCAAATTTAAATGTTTGGTTTGAGCAGTTTGAAAATGAACTGTTTCCCTTTCTTTGGTTAAAAGAAAATGGTATTCTGGAGCTAGCTTTGCCTGTATGAAAGATTTTAAATATATAGTTATTTAAAATATAGATACTTATGTGTACATACAGTGTACAGAAAAGTAAAACTAGATACTTTATTGCATGATAAACAAAATATTACTTTTAGTTTGAAATGAATATTTGGCTTCTTAATCTTTTTTTACCCCATATTTTTATTCAATTTGATCAGTAAATAATAAAAATTTTAAAAGGTCACTCGTGATTTTAATTATGTGAGAAGTTTGACAGAATATGTTGGGGAAATAAAGCAAAAAACAAAAAAAATTGAGTTAATTTCTTGCCCAGAGCTCCTAGCAATTTATCTGGGACATCTGTGGGTGTAGCACCTGGAAGGTCAAGTTACATAAACAAATCTGTCTGCTCAATACATGTATACTCACACAAACATCAATAAATTGCCCAAGCAACAGAAGAAAATCTTAAGCTAAGCTTCTGCTGATTTCATCACAAGCATTCCCTGAGATTCTGTACATTTATATGAGTGTTTGCATGTGTACAGCAATAGAGTTTGTGCTTGCCTTATGTCAAAACCATTCCTTGCCAAAGTTTGGAGCATTCACCAGTCCAAATCTGAATCGCTCTGATTTCCTCCTCCATTTGAACAATTATGTTCAAAAGAAAATATGCTTCATTTCACTATTCAGTCCAAAGTCATTTTTAACAATTTTAACAAGACTCCTCGATAACCTTTAAAAAATGATTTCAGTTTTCAAGTCTGGCCATGGCTCCGTGTATATTTCAATTCATTTATGTCTGATTGCAGTCAGTGGGAGTCTTTTCATTGATTTCGATGGAATTTGGATCAGGTTCATTTCCAGCATAACTTACATATGTTTGCTGCCATGCAAATAACCCAACTGCCACAGCAGTGGTATCCAGGGGACCAGAGCAAGTACCTTGTCTACCCACAGGAAATAAATTCAGACTGTGCCTGGGAGGAACTTGAACAAGTGCTGGTTTATTCACGGTGACTACAGAGCACATTCTGAGTGTCTGCCCTTTGTGCTAAGAGCTTCTTTTCTGATTCAGTCCCTCCAGCAGTCAGTTCATGTCAATAGCTGATATGGTCCCTGGGTCCCCTGCAAAGTTCTCTCGTGGTGTTTTCAGATCCTCCTTGACAAATTCTAGGCATTTTGCTGCTTTGAACATCTGCTGCATGACTCTTTGAGGTGCAAACACACCATCTTTAATACAATTGCAACCTTTCTGCAGTTTCCAAACAAACCAAAATCAAATAAGGGATGGTGCACTGCTCTCCAGTTTTGTTTTGTTTTGCCTTTCTTTTTTTTTCCCCCCACATAGGTGCATCTCCGAACAATTTCATTTTGTCTTCATTGCTATAGTTTTTGCCAGACTATATAATTATGTTGATTGATTGGTGGGTGGCCAAGAAAGTTTTAATTAGATCTACAGGGATTTGAGCAGGACTATGTATTTAAAAAAGAGGCAAAACAATGTTGTTAGAATTATTGTTTGTTTATATCATGAGGCTTCCTCTGTGAAATATGACATCGGCTCTTTGCAATTCCAGTTCTGTCCTCTCCTCTCCTGCCTTGCTTCTCATTTGGCTGATTGGGGAATGGTGAACTGGCGCTAACATCCATGTACCAAAGCAATGCTGCCAAGCTGTTGCTGCTGCAGCATCCAGCATCTCAGCCCCTGCCAAAAAGAGCCATTGATCCATCTGCTTGTGCCAGCTCAAATTAATGGAGAAGGAATATGCACTTTTGTGGAAGGGGTGAGTGATTTGGAACAGGCAACTGGCACGAGCAACAGTGAGCAACACTGAAGGCAGGGAGAGAACTGCATTGGGGAGGTCTTTCCGGCTGGCTCTAGTTATTAATTTTTGACTGGAAATGGGTTGTTTTTATTTATTCAGTTGTCTAAAAATATCCTGGTAATGAATTAACCTGAATAGGGGGAAAGGGACAGAAAAACGCATATTGATTTTCTAAAAGCAGGCTGGAATGCTGTTATTTTCCAATTAACATTCAGTATTAGAGAACAATCCAGCTGGAAAGAACCAGCTAAGCAATACAAAGCTTTCTGCTCTCTGCACTTTTTCTAGTGATTTTTTTTTCCCACTTAACTTCTTAAAAAAAAAAAAATCCTAATAATCCCTTATACTATTTCCTTTGCAGATGGGATTTAACTGTTCATTTGTCTCCAAGAGGGTTTGAGGCTGGGAAAATCATCCCGAAGGCTCAAGTGAGTGAAGAAATAACAACTTGGCAAAGTTGTTGGTAAGTTTATGGAATCATACAAACACTCTTTATTATTGTGCGAAGATGGAAATGTTATCAGATATTTCTCAAGTATTTTGCATAAATTTCAATATATATGTTCTTATTTAGCAAATATTTATTTAGCTCTCACTGCAGTTTTCCTTTAAGGGTCTAGCAAGGGCCCAAGGAGAGTGACAAAATTCTGCTTCTGCTGAGGAATGATAGGCCCCACAGCCATTCTATATGTTTAGAGTCTGGAGACAAATTTTAGTGCCTGGATTAATTTATAATGTCTAAAGATGCTTTGATAATTATGTGCATAGGAATAGAAAACAAATTCTCCGGATTAAAGAGCATAAAGAAAGCTTGCTTGGATTAACATGATCAACTGAAAGCATCAATTTGATTCTTGTTATACATATATATATAATTTAGCGAACTGCTAAATAAACATACTCAACGGTTCCTCTGCTGAAAGCTCCAGCTGTAAATTTTTCATTACTTTAAAAATGTACTGCTGTTAGGTAGATCTTTTAGTATTCAGCAGAATCAGGTTTTAAGCAATAATTTATTTATTTATTTATTTATTTTTCCTGGAGGACCTATCTTAGCCATGCTATTTCAGTTGGGTGAAAATTGTTCTGCCATCTGCTGGGTGCTGACAGAACTGCCCCTGTAGGAGAAGGAGGGTGTTTTCTGACCCAGAAACACTTCAAGTCACCACTGCCTTCAAGGAGCTTAGGAATGGCCAGTATCAGAATATGGAGATAACTATGTCATGTCTTGATCTGTTTCTCCCTGTCCTGCTATTCACTTATAGGTAATCTTCACCCTCAAGAAAAATGGATCTGCTCCGTGAATGTGTCAGGGAATGAAGACTAGGTGAGGAAAAGAGGAACAAGACCAAAGAAAAATGCCAAACATTAAAACCAAACAAAGGTATAGCAAGTTACTTGAGCTTGGCAACAGAACCCAAGATGTGAAAGGGCCAGTTCTCAAAGGTAATTTCTTCAGCAGTGTAGATCCACTGCACCTTCCACAGTGTGAGCTCACAGAGTATTGTGTAAAACAGAGAATAAATTCTCTATCTGAAGCTAAAGAAAAAGCTCATGAGAAAGGCTGAGTGTTGTCATGGCAAGAAGACGCCATGGGACCATTATACAAAGGCAGGGAGTGACCTAATGATGCCATTGTTATAACTATTCTTTAGACAACAAGGTTAGTTCTGTTACTTGCCTGTTTTTGGTAGAAATGTCCAAAAGACATGACTCAGGATGACTTCATCCTGAATTCAGAAAAAAAAAAAAAAAAAAAATAACAGAAAAAAAAAGAAGAAGAAAGTAAGCAGCAGCATGGCATTTTTCACTGTTCTTGCACTGCTGGAATGCTTTTCAGGGGAAATTATATATATTTTTGTGGAATGACATGATAGTGTTGGAGTGGCATTTTATATTTGGAAAGTGAAGGCTTTTGCTGCTCAAAAATCTGACGTCCTCATCACAGGATTAAATGTGGGTGCACAGACATGTGGAAAGATTTTTCTAGTGTATGTGATGTACCAAAGTCCCAAATAATCAGAGATCTGAAATAAACTCATTTTCTGCCCATGCACAACTGGTACAAGGGGAACTGCTTCCCCATTTCACTTCTCAATAATTGCTCCCCACAAAAGAGCAAGCCTCCAGAGGCCCCTGATCTGAATCACCATTTATTACACTGCCTCTTGAAATCCCTTAGAGTCCCAGGCTGAGCACTGAACAAAGACCACTACTCTTTCCCATAAAATGTTATCATCCACGCCATGCAAGCATTAAGAGATGTTAAGTTATGTGTAGATGTGCTGAAAGCTGTCCCACATTAAATTAGTGGGAGTTACATTGCTGGGACAAAATTTCACCCCAAGAAATTGCAGGATTAAGCCTCTAGATTATGTTAACATCTGTTGTTTTCAGAACAGAGCAAAAATTATCCCCTGTTCCTCCACTGAGCATTCAGTCATGGGAAAAAAAAAAGAGAAGGCGAGAAGGCATTGCTGTGCACACTTGCAATCTCTTCTGAAACTTCTCTTTCTAACAGTCTTGAAGAACTGCTCTGATCCTCAGCTATGGATTATCTGTGAGAGAAATACCTTATGTAGGAGCAGCTGCAGTTTGGAGTTTTAAGGTTGACATGAGTGTACTTCGTGTCACTCGAAAAGCTATTGAAAACTTTCAGCAGACACTGTCATTTCAAGACAGGCTTCTTTTGCAGAAATCTGAAAATTTTTCAGCCAATTTGACAAATCATCACACTTCAGAAACATAGACATTCCAACTGTGCAAATGTTATCAGTATTTTGTCCTTTCTAATTAATAATATTGGTTTTTTTTGTTTGCTTGTTTGGACAAACACTGAGTTTTTGAAATAATTTGCTTCATATCAAAATTTAGATTGTGTTATGCAAAAAATTTCTTGTCTGTGGAAAATTACACACAATCCTCATATGCACATTCTGAATCTTCACTTTTCTGAAAATTATCAAATGACTTACGTTGGAAGGGACCTTAAAGATCATCTCATTGCTGCGGGCTGGTTGCCAACCAGTAGACCAGGGTGCCCATGGCTACATCCAACTTGGCCCTGAATGCTTCCAGGGATGGGCTGTCCACAGTTTGATGTACGCAAATTTGGCACAGCTTACTGAGAACTGATAGTACACATCACATATGGTACAACCAATTCCAGAAATTAATATATTTATGGAGCATTTAGGGAGTCTGCAAGGACTGTCAAGATGCCTGAAGCATTGATTCTTACAGCAGTGTCGGGTAATTTGTCGCCATTTCAATTTCATCTTGTTCACAGCAACACCTCTTAAAAGTGCTAACATAGATTTCTCAAGAGTGTTGAACTGACTTCTCAGATGCTTCAGCTACTGTCTCCAGAGCTGATGCGACACCACTTTGGAAAAAAAAAATACAGTGAACAGAAAGACATAATTTCTCTGACTACACTCAAGTGTGGGGTTCAGATAACACTCCACATCTGTTCCAGGTTGGGTTCAGAGTTGGCATTTATTACTTTGCTCTGTCTCTACTGTCCCGTAAACTGTCCCACAGACCATAGTTTCAGGACGTAGCACGGAGAAAGGAGGATTAAATGAGCTAGCTGCATGCTCAGCTTGTATCTCCAGGCAGTGCAGCTGGATTCTGCATCCTCGCTACTGCGGGAGCAGGCTGTGAGCCCACCTGCACCAGCAGCACTGTGGGTCCAACCGGCAGCTGAGACAGCCCATGGATCTCCTCACTGGGGACATCCTGGCTTCCCCCCACAGCAGGGTCTAATTAACATCATCAGAAAAACAAAACAAACAATCCTTTTTGTTTCATTACTCAGGAGCAAAAATATTTATCTACTTAAAGTTACACTTTTATCTACTAGAATCTAACTAAGCAGTGGATAAACATGACATAAAACAAATCAACATTTCATACACTGCCAGGTGAAAGATAAGAAAATCTCAAGCTTTTTTTTTTTTATTTATTTCCATATTATCCCAATTTCAAGGGCATTTATACTCTAATTTTCCACACAACCCTCAGCTAAAACATGCCTCATTAGCTCACATGCAAGCTTTCATGCCTCCGTAACACAAATTTCTTCTCTCATCTGCCTCAGATGCTTTTTTTCTCCTCAGTGCTGCGGCTTAAATTGATTTACTGCCCCAAACACAATTCAGATGCTCTGTGGTTTCATGGTCCTTTTAAACTCTTCTCAACGGCAGCGGATATGGAAGCACTGTTCAGGTCCTCGCATTTAACATCATTTGATTCTTCTCTCTCTGTCCTTCATCTCCCTCACTTCCCCTTATTTGTATTCTCATCAGTGTCACATTAAATGCCATGGAACATGCTTTTAAGGTAATAACAGGCCTGAAGTTTATGAAATAAAAGATTGATATCTGCTTCATAAAACTCAGGGGAAGCAATATCTTTTCTGCATCTTGCCATCCCTTTTCTGTAGCTACCTTTATACATTTGGGAGGCAGAGAAGCATTTAAAGAAAATAAAATAAAATTAAAAAAAAAAAAAAAAAAGGAGATATCTCCAAACAGCTGTGGGATTTGGGAACCTGGTGTGCTGTTAATTTCTTTATCGTTCTAGCAGCCAGCAAGTTGCACTTGCTTCTTTGTATATTTCAGTGGTATATTTCTATCAAGGGCTTGGAAATCTTTTCCCTTAAATGTCACTAGATTCTGAAATGTTCAAGCTTTGTGTAGTAGTTTATGGTTGTCACACACTGAAAGGGCAACGGATGAAGAAACTGTCTATTACTACAGATAAGCAGAATGGATGCCAGCTATCTGGATGGAATGAGGAAAGAGGCTGTGAAATCAGGCTGGAGCTGTACACTGATGCTCAGGCTGAAGGCATCTGGGTACCACATGTGAAACCTGTGTCATTAGACTGAATGACCTTTCTAGCTCGTTTTACCTGCAAGTTGGTTCTTCTGGACCTGATCCTGCATTCAGATTAGGGACATACTCATAGTATGCATTAGAGCCTATGGTCACAGATCTTTATTTGGGCTCCAGCACTCGCTTCACCTTCCGCTTCATCAGGTCTGATCTCTCCAGAGCAGTACCTGTGTCAAACAGTTTCAGGGTGATGGCAGAATGTAGATCTGACAAAGCTCTGGCATGTGATTCTTTTTAGGATTGAACACTACTCACAGTTTAACCCTTAGTTTTGCACTTTAAAAGACATGGGTACATTTAAGATGCAAAATTCTTCCTCTTTATGGTTTCCCCCCCGCCCCTTTTGTTTTGGCAGTCGTAGACTGTGTTTTTCACCCTTGACAACATATCTCAAATTAGAACAAAAAAGCCATTGCATTTCAACTTCTTGCTTAGCTGCCTCTGAATACTGACTTTTTTCATTTTACAATTATTTTTAAATTACCGTGCTAAATCCATACCATTTCCACCAATTTGTCAGCATTCCTCTGCAGGCTTTTCTCTGAGCTCTGGAGCAGACCCTATAGACCCAATCCACAGCCCACCATAGGGCATATCAATAGATACTCCTATAAAAGTGGTATGTAGCATCCCAACATGGAAAATGATTATGACATTTTCAGCTCAAATAATGTATTTTTTTTTCTTTTATTTCTCCTCATCCTCCCAAATATCATAGGTTGCAGTAATAGCAGTAATAGAGCTGCAGCTCTTAAGAAAAGCATATTTGAGATTGTGGAGTGAAAGGATGTTGCAGACCTGAATTACCCACCAGAAGAAATAGTAAAAGAGCCCAAACTGATCAACCATTGGATTCAGAGCAGTTTTTTCCTTTCTGAAATATATTAAAGGACAAAATATGTTTTCTTTCCAAGTGAGGGGAAATCTCTGAGCATGGCACAGGTTGACGCAAATGAAATAAAGCAGTTCTGTAAACACTACAAATGTATTACATGAAATCAGCAAAGCCCTGGCCCCAAACCCATACCCAAGATTTGGAGAAATACTTAAGTAGATTGTATGAACTTTGTTGGCTGGAGAAATGTCTCCAAACTCATGAATTAATGTGGCTTATTCACTGAAAATCTAAGGGAATTTGCACTGGTATTTAGCTCCTGACTTTAACCTCCAGCCTATATTTGCCCTGCTAGCCCACCTCCTACACTTGTCTGGCTTCAGCCCCATCTCTGCTCTGCAGCCTGAGTTTGAAGGATATCCAGTAGGACTTCAGAAGTCATTCTTGACAATTGATAAGCAGTTCATGGATCAGTTTTGCTTATGTATCTGAGGACACACAATAGGTGAGGGTTGTTTCAGGAGCCACTTCTGTTCCTGGGTGTACTTCACTCTGCCTAGATATCTGTGCTGCATTCATCTGATGTCTGAGGCAAGGGCTGTTTAATAACAAGAAGGAGCAGAGGAGGGGAAGATACACTGTTTACTGAATAATAATGTCAAAATTCAATGCACCAGAGCATTCTGATTTAGCCATTTCAGGGGCTGGCAGCCCTAAAAGCAGCACTTCACCAGCTACAATAACATTGAAAATCTGAATAAGCACAGGGAGGAAGTACACATATAATGTCTCTGAGACACAGAGTAGACAAATATATAAACCCTTAGCCAACCACTCCTCAAAACTGTCCTTCTCCTGTCAACATCCCCCCCACTGCTATTTATCTGGAAAAAGAGAGAATGAAAATAACTGAGGCAGAAATAAGTTTGCTCTATCTCTGTTTCATTGAGAGTGGCAAGAGCTAGCAGATATAACCTCATATTGATCCCATCTTGATGGGAAACAGATGTGGACATGTGGATATTCAGCTACCACAACTGAAATCATGAACAAGGAAGCAGTTTTCTCAAAGAAAAGGCTGAAAACCACTGTAACAGAAATTTTTCTCTTTAAAAGATGAGTTTGGTCATTCTGAAGCAAGGTAGATGGACCCAATACTGCTGTCAAAGCAACTGTACAATCGTGTAGGCTGTTAGCTCCAAAAATAAGCAGAATGGCCTGGGAAGGCAGCATAAATACTTAAGACTTGGCTATTCATGGGAAAGTCTTTGCAGTTATTGCAGCTTGGCATCAAACTATACTGAGTGCAAGCAATCCTTATTTTAAGAGAATTCTGTTCTTCACTTCTATTTCCCAGGGAAACACTGTCATTCATGTTACAGCTCTACCAGAAGACTTAAGCAATTATCTGCTTGTTTTAGTTCTCAGTTCACAGTAGATGAAGATTCCAGGTATAAGCTGGAAGATCATCCATGGATGCAAAGAAAGCACAGTCACAGAGATCATTTCATAATTCACCTTGATGTCCATGTCCTTTCTCACACTTAGAGCTCACATAACTACTTCAACTCTGAAACAAAGTGCAAATCTGTAGGAAAAATTTCCTCTTCCTCCTCGGCTCCTTTGAAGATCCCCTCTGCTCATATTCTACTTCCAGTGCCATACATGGCATGTGTTCCATGAGCTCTTCCATAGAGATCACAGTTTTTCATCACCTCATAAGAATATACAATTACATGCAGCCCAGTTACACATAGATAAAAGAAGTCAAAATAAGCTATCATCCTTTTTGCTGCTAATGGCACTTAGGAGATGTTGAAAATGGATATGCTTATGAGGCCCCATCTGGAGTACTGCGTCCAGCCTGGGGCCCCCAGTATGGGAAGGACATGGAGCTCTTGGAGAGGGCCCAGAGGAGGGCAATAAGATGATCAGAGGGCTGGAGCACCTCTCCTATGAAGAAAGGTTGAGGGAATTGGGCTTTTTTAGTTTGGAGAAGAGAAAGCTCTGGGGAGACCTCATTGTGGCCTTCCAGTACTTGAAGGTAGCGTATAAACAGAAGGGGGAATGGCTGTTTAAGAGGGTGAATTGTGATAGGACAAGGGGGAATGGTTTTAAAATGAGACAGAGGAGGTTTAGGTTAGATATTAGGAGGAAGTTTTTCAAACAGAGGGTGGTGACACACTGGAACAGTTTCCCAAGGAGGTTGTGGATGCTTCATCCCTGGAGGCATTCAAGACCAGGCTGAATGTGGCTCTGGGCAGCCTGGTCTAATGGTTGGTGACCCTGCACATAGCGGGGGGGGGGGGGGGTGAAATTAGATGATCACTGTGGTCCTTTTCAAACCAGGCCATTCTATGACTCTATGATAAGGCACTCCACCCTCCCAAAGGGTTAGTCTATGTAAGACCTATGCATGAGTTTACAGCTGTTGATACCTTAATAATCATACTTCTAATTCTGTCATTGAAGGTCTTGATTTCAATTTTGCTTACGATCCAATAAGATCTCACTACAATTTATCAAGACAAAGATTTATCAATATAAAGATAAGGATTTCTCCTTCCATCCTCTTTGAAATAGTACTCCCAGCAGGGTTTTATCCACACAATTTTTTTACCACAATTTTTATCAGCCACTCTGAACATTTCAGATTGAATATTATCTTGCAGAAGCAAACAGTGAGATATTTTCCCAAAGTTGCCTAGCAGACTACACACAGAATGAGAAACTGAGGCACGATAAATGACAGTGCAGTGTTCTGGATACTCATGGGACTCATAGACAAGAGCAGAGAAAAAAAGATGAAAGATTTTTAAGAATTTCTTCCTCGTTATTATTTCTTCCATCTGAGCAGCAGTTTAACATTGGTCGTCTCTCAGACCTATCTTTGTTACTGGTAGTAGGAATGATACGGGGACAATTTCTCAGCAGAGGAGGCATTCCTATGAGAGATCCTACTTCTCCAGAACTCCAAACAAATATTCTGCAGCTTGGTAAGGGGAGAAAAATTTTAGGCAGATATCTTCTATCATAAGGTCTAATTTTATCTGTGTACAATTTCATGCAGTTCTAGCCTGAGTCTGTCTCTGCTTGAGTATTCTGTTTGTAACCCAGCAAGTAGAATACAGCAAAACACTCTTCTCACAATCCATTAAGAGTATGAAAGGTTATAGCCTCCACAGACAGATGTTCAGCTTCTCAGATCTATCTGTGGACATGCAGCTCCCCAATCCAATTCTCAGCACATAAATAAAGTATCCATATGCACTGTGTCACAAAAGCATCATCGGAAAGACAGTTCCAAAAAGTGTGGCTGAAGCCTAAGAGGAGAGCTCGAAATACTTCATTCACCAGGAAGGAAACATTCTAGAATATACATTACAAAATGATTGCTATTCCATCATTCGCCAGACCATACTAATGGAAAATCCTAAATAAAAGTAATTAAAAAAAAAAAAAAGCTGAACAAAATTATGTTCTAATTTCATATATTTATTTTTCCTCATTAGAAATTCAGTTTCATTCCAGTAAGTTCTACATATTTTTCTTAAAAAACAAACTAAATATTGCATCAGAGCCCAAGAATATAGTTAATTAGAAAGACCAAGGTAATAGATAATTCAGTAGTAAACTGCTAGCTAAACTCTGAAATTTAAATTGGACTTGAAAATTCCTCCAGCTTTTGCTAATCTTTGATGCTCAGGGGAACAAAGCAAGTTATTTGTTTTGGAAAAATAATATGATTTTTACATTACAGCCCTTTTTTACTTTTTTTCTAGCCCGATTTCCTAAAGAAACAAGGTGCTTTGTCAATCTGTTTGTCATTCCTCCCTTAATTACTTTTGCACACGCTTGCCAATTTCAACCACATTTGACAGAAGGAGATAAGTCTCAGAAATATTTTACAGGTTTCACTGAACACTGTGCGTAGAGAAGTGAGTTTTGGAGGAGCAGCTGCGTGGAAGAGGAGCAGGGCCAACCCAGCTACTGCACGCCATGGCTGGGAATTAGCATTGGCTCACCTAGATGGGCAGGGATCAAGGCACCACAGACACCCAGGGGACAGGGACGAGTAAGGGAGCTGCTGCTATTCCACTGGAAGGGACTAGGAGGTAGAGAAGACATGCTGGTGGAAGAATGAAGGTTCTTTCAGAATTTGATTTCATCAACTGTGCTAGTGCTAAATTAAAGTATCAGCATTGGTATCTGTAAAATCCTTGGAGATCAGATGGTAGTGGATGACAGAGAGGCATAGGGAGACAAATAGCCATGCTGTAGATTATAAAAATCATTCTTTCATATATAAAAGGACAGATAGACTAAGGAAAAGAAAGGATTAATTTCTTCGGCTGTAAAGAGCCTCACAGTCTATTACCATCATCTTGCAGAAGCCAGTAGACATCACAGCAGATGTCTTTTCTTTTCCTGTACTTCTAGAAATTAAACTGTCATCCTTTGTTTCACCCAGTGGCTTCACCATGATATGATGCTGTGCTGGAGAGGGATTCAATTCAAAACAATCCCCTTGGCTTCACTGTCTCCTCTATCAGATAGGAATCTCTCGATGAAATCCAGGATATCGCATGTGAGACATCAAGGCAAATGAGGGTTGGCAAGCATGAAGCTGGACTGTATTTTTGGCAATGAAATACTCCAATTGCAAAACCTGGAGGACATCCAGGGCCTAAAGTTCTGTTTTATCATGTGGATTGGGAAACAAGTACTTTAAGCAAAATGAAGATAAGACCTACTCAGTCAGGTAGAGATCACGAAGGACAAAGTCCCAGTGCAGTTCTGCATATTTTGGCAGTTAACACTCAAGATAAATCCCTCTTCTCTGGATTCTGGGGAAGGCAACAGAAAATGAGTTTTTAGAGTGTCATTAAGGCACAAACTTGCTTCTCTTAGCCTTGCCATAAATTTTGCTGTACTGATTTAACATCACTGTTGTGCAAACTATTAGTGACGTTTTGTTTCCCTTGGGAGTGCAAATTTGCAGGGGTAAGAAGAAGACAGGTGGAGATGATATCCTTATGTGAAGCTCATAATTCAGGTGGCTGTGAGTAAGGGAAGACTTTCTTCCCAGTGCATCATGATTTAATACTGACACAGTAAAATGCTTACCAACACATAGATGGGAAGTGAAAAGGTTTCCTGAACTTAATTCTCAGGAACACTGGCAGAAAACCTCACCATACTGAGGAAAGAGATAATGCCCTTCAGTAGTCAGCAACAGTTCAGTGCTGTTTCCCAGAAAAATAGCTATAGTCTCTGTTTCAAGGCTAGTGATGAGCAGTGGGAACTGCCAGTCCTTTCTCCTCTTGGTAACCACACTCTGCTCATACCTTCTTTCTAACTTCATAGAGTAACCCATCTCACCTCACCCTGAGTTTTGTTGTACCTTTCATTCCAAGTCCCTCAGAGAGGTTTTAAAGTCTAGTGTCAAGCACTGAGGCTTCTGAGAATTAAGGGCTACACAGCCAGGAAAATATTTCTTCCAGAAATGGCCCCATGCTCTGAAGCGTAAGGATTGATAACCCCTGTAAATTTTCTCTTTGCTGGTGTAAATGCTGATGTTATTCATATTCATGTAAGTGTCTAATCTTTTCCTGAATTATTTGCCTTATATCAACTTGAGTTCACAAAATAACCTTATCGGTATCTGCCATTTTCACCTCTAAACTTTCCAGAATGCTCTTGCCAATGGACTTTTAGTGAAGTACTGATTTAACGTTGATGGTTCATACTTTGAAAACCACAGGCTCATTTTTTATGGAGAAAAGAGACCAGACAGATCTGATGGCTTGTATTCCAGTTGCAGCAAAACTCACTGACCAGAGACAAAAATGATCTGATTGCAGAGAAAAATCCTAAATCAACTAAGAAAGAAGTTTCTAAAAAGATTTTCAAAAGGCACTGGACAAAGCTGAGAATTTAACTCTTCTTGGCCATATCCTCCCCCAGACCTACACACTCCTCATGCATTGGTTGAAGCAGATGGAAACAAGCTGCTTTTCCTCTAAAGGCTATGGTAGATGTTTCTGCCCTTCTACAGCAATGAAAGAAGAAATTCTGATTCTCTGAAATCGCACTTAGTTCTCTAGAATCCAACAGAGGAAGAAATATATTCCACATCACTCAAGGTCTCATTGCTTGCCCCGTCGGACAGCACTCACAGGCACATCTTTTCACTTCTTACTTCACGCCTCTAAAACTGTCCCTACAGCTGTTTGTTAAACAACTGCACAACCCTTCATAATCAGCAGAGTTCATGTGCTCAGACACAGTAGACATCTGTCTTTTGCCATGCTGACAGTTACAGTGATGCTTACCAGCAAGACAATTATTTCAGAGAAAAGAACACAAGTTAACAGAAAGCAGGTTAGCAGAAAAGGAGGAAATTTAGCATGCCAGGTATGTCTGTTGGCTAACACTGCAAGGGCTCTCAAGAAATGCATAAGTGGGCAATGGTAAGGCGTGTCTCTATTGCAAGGCTTTCCAAATTAGTTAGACAGTGTTGTCAAACACAACACTTGGCACTTTTTTTTTTAATTTGTCCAAAAAGTAAGATTGCTACAATACATTTTGCTTTAAAATATATATATACTTTTAAAATGGGACTTAGGAACATTCAGATTAGATCTGCACTGATATCAAAGCTGGATTCAGGTACTTTGAGAAGATCAAAGTGTAAGGTATTTTTGAAGGCATTTGGCATCTAGAAAAACTAGTTGTATTGTGAATGAATCTGGTCACCTCAAATGATCTATTTTCCTTGTGTTTTGGACTGTGATGCATTATCCGTTGTGCTGGAAGTTGTTTGCGCTGAGAGAAAAATAAAGTGCATGATATGAGCCAGGTACTCTCTTTGGTGTATACTCTTCAAAATCATGAAGCAAGAATTTGTTTTTCCCAAGCAGTGTAGCAATAAACCAAAGTAAGTAGTGTTCTTGGTCAAAAATCATAGTCAGAAATCAGAAAGTCTATCAGTTCATGGTTTTCACACCCTAAAATTCCCTCCATCCTCTCACTAGTCCTTTTCTTAGGTTTCCTGTTTTTTCTAAGCCCTACAGCCTGCAAATCTACAATACCACAGTTCTACTCTCCCTGCAGAATGTATGCCTCACTGCAAAGAATTCATTCTGACTCACGTACAGCCCTGCGATATGGATGGTGATTACAGGGTCTGAAGCTTCCTCAGTGCTTCAAGCACTTTAACTGGCTTTTCCACTGAACCCAGGAGTCTGTAACTGACCAGATCAAACACCACTGCTGTCTCTGAGCATCACAATGTTCACCAAAATAACACTTTTAGGCACAGGAGAGAAGAGTGCAACTGTTTCTCTGCTCAGGTAGAAAAAAAACAACAACTGGAAAGCATATTCCTGCATTGTTCACATTTTATCCTTTATAAATACCTATGAGGAGTTTGCCAGCACTGATAAATTGATCACCTTCTAGAACTGACAACTAACTTTCCTTGGATCCAATCAATTTTTGCACTTGCACTGCTTTCTTACACCTGCCCTCTTGCCAGGCTTTCTTCCCTTCTCCATGTGGAGGACAGAGAGTGAGATTAAGATTTTACAGCAGAGGAAATTAATCCAGAGAGAGAGAGAGCTGAGAAAGAGGCAGTGGAAAAATCTGCTTGCAGGAATGCAATTGTTCTTTCTGCAGTTATTTAGAGAATAAACTGGCAACAAACAGCAACTTCAGTCTGAGCTAGTACTGCCACTGAACAGTCAATTAGTGAATTTACACTAACCCAATCACTAACCCAATCAGCAAATTTCTCTAGGCTTGTTCTCGAAATCAGGGCCAGAAAAATATTTCTGTGCTCCAATTAAACATCTGAATTCATTTGTATTTTTGCTCACAAAGTGCCATAATGAAAGAGGGGAAATGAAATGTAACTTTACTGCTCAATCAGTCAGATCTGACAACCAATAATAAAACGCATTAATCTAAATTAGCTGCAGAGGGAAAAATGACACAACACAGTCTCCAGAATTGGATGGAATTGGTACCTATCACTGAAGGCCACCTGACGAATTCTGAGTCACTGTTAATTTGCAGGGACCAAGACTGCAATTTACTGTTGTACATTATACTTTTTGCTTTTCAGAGCAAATTGTCTAAGTGCAGGCCACCAGTCAGAATTTATTTTGAGAAGATGAGGACATTCAATGCTGAAAGCATCAAATCCTTAAATGGGGCAACTAATGCAACTAGTCAGTTCTTAAAAAAAAAAAAAAGAAAGAAAAAAAAAAGGATCTTTATCAATTTCCCTTCCAAAACCACCAGTGATTTTTGAATGTACTGTGTCTATTCCCATGGAAATTTGAATTACTTTCCAAAACAGTCTTTCTCCCTTTCCTTGAATTTCTACGTGAAAGACAGCAAGCAAGCATCTTCTGCTACTCTATAGTGATAATACTGAGGTTGATTAAGATGTTGTAATGTTTGCTTCCCTTAGGCAAAAACAATGGAGAGACAGGCCACTTCTTTCTAAATTCTCTCTGACTTCAAAAGCTTCTCCAGGAGCTCCTGGCAGCTGCAAGCTCCTGTTAGAGGAGCTCCTGGAGGCATCCTTTGTGGTTTCCCATTGCAGCACTCTGCATTTGGTGAATGCAGTTGTGTGATATGGCTACCCAGAAAAACAGAAAATCCTCTCTCCACTCCAGAAAACATGCAACAAATCCAGCAACACCTTCTCCTCCAGCTCCTGATGCTTCTTCACAAATGCTACTCAGCTCTTCAACAGGACCCTACCTCTGCTACCATGAATTGCTTGTAATGGGCCACATGTATTGCTTTTTGAAATGCAAAAGTAATCATTTAACATGCTCGACCCTGAGGAACCACAACAAATGTTTGTTTCTCCAGTTGAGATTGCACAGTGAACTCAGCGCTCTAAATAGAAGATTAGAGAACTACTATTTCTTAATTTAAGGCCTGCCTGAAGCTCCTGATTCCAGGCTATTTGGATTTAAAAGCAAGTAAACAAACAAAAATTAAAAAAATAAAAATTAAAAATAAAAATTAAAAAAAAAAAAAAAAAAGAAACAAGCAATACCAGAAATACTGGATAGGAAGAGAGCTGAAGGTTTTCCTCATTCTGGATGTAAACCACAATGTTCCTTCTCCAGGACCAGCAATTTGGTAATTATTGATGGAGATTACATAGGCAACCCTCAACTGTCCATAAGTGAGAAGTATCTGGGTTCCTAACACCTGCTTAAAAGCATTAAAGCTTTCTGTGGCATGAGTAGAAATCAATTGCCCAAAAAGATGCACAAAGTGTGAGATCTCTCTTGATAACTATTAAAACCTGCTCAGCGTGGCCCCTGGAGTTTAGAAACATTTCACTGCATCCTGAAGAAAATACCTCTCTTTATTTGAGGGTGAATCAATGAATCTCACCCCGAATTTCACTTCTTGGATTTAGGAGAGTATCACTGATTTAATGGGAGCCTATGCAGCTGTAAATGCTTCATTAAGTTAGTGGGATAAAATTACCTTATGCTTCAAATTGGTATACTGCTACTTTCAAGTTACTGGCATAAACTTACTTATAAATCCTGGAGAGAAATATGTATTTCCAGATTACAATTTTTTTTTTCCATTTAAAAATATTCCTGCATAGTAAGAGGGCTGAAAAATGCTGAAAGTACCCCTTTCTTTCCAGAGATGCCAGAGAGAGAAGAGCATGCAGACATCCTCTGACTTTTAAATGGTATACATCTACAACATAGATATTTAGTATACTATTTGTAGATATTTAGATGAATATAATTTCAAGTGTTCAGGCTCAAGGACGACCATGAAGTCCAGCTGGGAGATTCAGTTCCAGATTAAGAAGCCAGATTACAGAATTTGGTGACGTGAGTCATTTTAGCTGCAGTATACTATCTGTCCTGAACTTCTGCTGCAAATCCAGGAGGGTACTGGTCCCGATTTGTACCAGATGAAAAAGGATGTCTTGAACAAACTAATTGCTCAAATGCCTACATACTGGCAACAGAACAAGGCTGGTGCAGGAGTCAAATCTTCATATTCTCATTAAAATTGATAGGGACCTAGTCAATAATATTTGCTGAGTATGGAGACCTGTTCAATACCTTCTAAACCTACATTCAATCATCTGAGCAGCTTGCTAGAATCCACTCCATGTAGAGGCTACAACTCCATTGGTTGAAAATTCAATCAGTGAACATTGGAGAAGCACACACTTAAATCTGCACAACTTAACCTGGAATTGAATCCTATTCTAGGTGCACAGTGCTTTCAGAGCTCTCACAATAGATGTTACGCTTGGGAAATCCCATTGTTCTATCAGATGTTGTGAAAAATGGGGGCAAAACCTCTGCAGACTTCCAGGGAGAATTCCCTTGGTGCTGACACTGATGTTTGGAACATCTGTGATTTCTGTAATTATTGTCTGTTGTTCCTGCTCAGATGTGTCTATGCCCAGATAAACCACTTGTTTCCAAAATGATAAACAGATGAATAAAAGACTGAGAAGATACTTGTTGTTAATTATTTACATTTAGGGAGGGGTATAATTAGTTTCAAAATTGCAAACACATTGACAATAAGCAACTGTTATCTCCAGTCCATCCATAACTGAGCTTCTATATTAGTAATTAGAAGAAGCCACATGTGCCACAAATCACTATATCTGTATAGAAACACAAGTTTTTCCTTTCCTTTTTGCTTTTGCTTTTTGCTTTTGGGTGCTTGTGATTTCTTGCTCAGCTGCTCTAGTCAGCAGTACTCCTGAGTTCAGAACTTCATTGCAAGTAGAAGGAGATTCACATCGATCATAACATTTGAAAGAGATCATTTGGGTTGACAGCTAAGAAAATTACAGAGATTGTCAAATTAGAATACAACCTTTTCCCGATAGAAAGGAACAAGTTGACACAGCACCAATTCTAGGTGACATTCTCCTAAACATCAAAAGCTGCAAAGGCATGGATTTATGGAGAATCTGATGGACTTCTATGTTGCCAGCTTGACATACATTGTCTGGGAAAGGAAAATACAGATGCCCATTTCCCTTTCAGTACAAAGAGTCTGCTTTTTTAGAGAAAACAAAAAAAAAAAAAAACAAAAAAAACCCAGAACTTGAAAGTAGGCAATTTAGTCTCTAGCACTCTTTCAAGAGTAGGTAGGTGTTGGTAGAAGTAGTAATCACGTTAAGATGAACTCATAGTGAATGACTGATGCTCAAAATACAGAGGATTATGTTGCTAGTATTATCAAAACATAAAACAAGTCCATAATTCTGCAGAATTATTTCTTTTCAGTCTGAAGATCTCATTAAAAAAATCTTCATTTCCTGGGCAAAGGCAGTCATTTATTTGGCTCAGAAATGTGGAACTATTCTAGTAGATGCCATCTGTACCAAAAGAAGACTTTTCAATCTCTCATCTAGCAAACAGGCAGAAGTTAGTGTCAGTAGAGTTTGAGCATCTTCTGATATTCCTCCTCCATGTCTGGTCCTCACTCTTAACCCTGCTATACAACTTTCATGGTGCCAGCATAAGAATTTGGGAGGCCAGATGGAAATCTGAGCTGGAAAACTGATACAGCTGATAAACAACTCAGGGACAGAACCTACTTGTGTCCCTAAGTCCAGTATAAATGTATTTTTGACATGTGCTACAATATCAGGATCGCAGTTGGTGTTTCTGCACTTCTGAGCTCTTCTCACTTTCTTTTTTTTCCCTTTCTGTAATGTTTATTTATTTGTTTACAATTAGCTAAATCCTGAAATCTGTCTGCTCCTGCTGTCTTCTCAGTGTGAATCACTGCCACATTTTCAAGGGTCCACTCTCTAGCTAATTGCTGGAGAGAGAAAAACACAGTGTTGGCACCCACTGGAAATGTACAAGCATGCTTAACATACACACATACACTACTAATGCTTCCACCAGCAAATACAGACATTACATCATGTCCTTTTTATAATATCTAGATAATAAAGGAACAAGTGCCCTGGAAATATTCAATTATATACATGTCATTTTTATAGATCAGAAAGTTTTATAGTTTTAAAACTATCACCTCTGCTCATGCAGATACATTTTTTAAAATAAGTTTGGGAAAACCCATCACAAAGCCATGAGAAATATACCTATTTGTTAATACTCCATGGCCTTCTGTCAAAAGAGTGGTGTAGGAACACATTAATAGCCTATATATTCTGTTCTGGGAGATTACAGGTTTTTTCTACAAAAGGATTAATACAAAAGCATGACTATCCTTTCAATTGCTTTATTACATATATTGTATTGTAATACAGGGTCCATCAGTGGAATTATATGTTTTGTGCGTGTGCTGTGTTTGGTGAGCCTGGAGCCTACAAAGGAACTTGCTGAGGTGGAAGTAGTCATGTGGGGAATCACAGCTTAAAAGAAAGGAAGCAAATTTGCCATAGCCACACAAACTGTAAGAGTTAGAAATAGACAGCAATTTTCTCAGTTAATTTAGTGAATTACCAAGCAGCACTTGCTTTTTCCCCTCTGTAAGCATCTTTATGACTGCTACTATGATGGTTCACTAATAAAACAGTCTGTTTTATAGATGCTTGTATTGGTACGCCTATCTTTTGCCTTGCACTTGTGGGTCAACTAATTATACAAGGGGCACTAGGTCCTATTTCTCCCTGCTAGGATATGAGAGCAAGTGCTCTGGAGCTTGCTTTGTTTTCCATCTGTGAGAACAAACTCTTGCATTTTGCATCCAGAATCCCAAGTTCACAGAACAATAAAAGATCATTTATGTGTCATCTAGGAAAACTACCATTTTTTACACTCCACTGGCATATTTCTTTGAAGATGAATGTATCCCCAGCTTCATGTAAGTATAAATGAGAACATTAACTCTCTGCCTCATGAGCCAGTCCTGCTCTGAGGTGGCAAAGCATGTCAATGCTCCATAAAATAGAAGTAGGGGGAAGAGCAAACTCTGCAGTACAACAACAATAATCAGCGTAAGACTTGAAAGTGATACATACTAGGAGATGACAGGTTTAGGGGAAAAAAAAGAAAAAGAGTGGTTGTAATATACTACTGCTAGGATAGATGACCGGTATGTCCAATTTAATAGCACTGAATTGGTAGGGACAGAAAATATGTTATTTCCATCAGCATCCTGAGTGGAAGTGGCCTGGGTTGCAAAGGGATCCCCTTTCCCATTTTCCTGGAGTCCCCTAGAGGTGAGCTGCCTATATTCATGTCACTCCTAACCATGGGCCCACTGTTCCCAGTGATAGCTTTCCAGTAGACTCACAAAGGACAGAACTGGTTGCAGCCACCTTGCCTTCCTGATTAATTGCTCCCTGTTTAAAGATGTGTGACTGGAGACTAAAAGTACTTGACAGCAACTTCGAGGCTGGAACCAAAGAGCTGAAGGATATTGGAAGAGAGACGCCTCTTTCCTCTATTATGAAGTTTCTCCACCAATTTTTTGTTCTATTTTGGAAAGTGAAGTGAAGGACACAAAAAAGCATTGTTAAGAAATACTATCTCCATCAACTTAAGCAAATTGACTACATTCAAAAATCTGTCACAGTTACTACTGTTTTGGTTTCTGTGCTGAACCAAAGGTCTTTTCATGTCTTTTACCATCCTCTGTCTTCATACTCATCTCTTCTAACATTTCTAATATTTTATCCCCTTCCTTTTCCTTCATTTCAATTCCTTCATGTCCTCCTCGGCTCCACTCATCATTCACTGTCTGCCAAGGTGACAGTGGAACGCACACAGCCATCTGCCTTGCATCATTTTCTTTACTGCTACTCTTCCTTGTGATTCCTCTGTCTGGAGTGAGTAACTTAATACCATCTTTGGGTGAATTTCTTGTTGTGTTTTGTCTTTGTGCATCAAAATCTCATCACATTTTCTTTCTTACTTCCAGCATCCCACAATGGGACTCTTGGAAATATGTCCTTAATCCTAATATCAAAGACAGTGTTCACAAAGGTATTACAACATCTTCCAGTTTCAGAAGGAGAAAAAGTATTTCCTTTGAGAATCTTAGCATAGGAAATAAATACAAACAGCCCACAGCCCCTTCACAAAACTCATTATCTGAAAACACTTTACAAAAGAGGAATTATGGTTACCATTGACCAACAGAAGGAATAAGACACAAAATGTTAATGTAATCAGTGGAGCAAGACAGATCATCACTTCTTAAAAGTTCTCTCTTATCCTACTGCTTAAACAACCAAAAAGCCTGCATTGAAAACTAATGCACAATTTAGTTTTTGTCATTCCCATCAACATTCTCTCTCATTTTTAATTCTTTCCTAAGAGAATAGAAATGCCTGTAGGAGGAGGTGCAGAGAAAGTAGTCTACATGGATGAGAAGCAAATCCTCCCACATTTAGTCATCTAAATTAAGTATTTGTAATCACAAACACCAAAAAGTGTTATGTTTTTCCAAACACAGAGTGCCACCTTTCCCAAATAAGGATCTACAGAAATAATTCTATCTGTTCCCAACCCATGTTGATCATCCCATAAATCAGCACTGAGCATGAGGAAATAGGAACGGTTTTGAGGAAAGTTGCAAGCGGTCCAGAATCTCTCTTTGATTCAGACTGTGACTGATCTGTTTATCATTTCCCACTTATTTTCTTCTATCAAGGAAATATAGTTATATGGTATGAGATTCGCCACCTGAGGGGGACTCTTAATGACATATTGTGGCACTTCCATAGAGGTCCATCTCAGATTCTCAAGCATTCGTTAACTCTTCTTCTTTTCCTTTTAAAAATCTCTAGAAAATCTTCTATTTCTGGAGGCTCGGGTTTACAATTATTGCAATAAAAGTAGGAAAAAATTATTTTATTGGGAAAGAAAAGAAAGAAAAAAAGCCTATTCTCTTATTTAATCTTCTGTCTGCCAAAATCAGTCTCAAATAGTCAAATAGCACAAAAGAGAAAAAAAAAAAAAAAAAAAAAAAATCCAAAGCCAGCTGCTGGTTCCTCTTACAATTGAATCTTTTGCAATAAACTCTTTCCATAGTCTTGTTTCTCCTGCACTTTATATCCAAGCTCTGCTACTAGCATTCAGTTCTTCTTTCATGAGCACAGATTAATCTCATAAATTAAAAGGCAGCTCATAGCAGGTACAGCCCACAGGACAGAAGCCCACCATATATTCCTTATTGTAAAGGAGAAAGAATTATTTCTAATTTGAAGAACTCAGCTAGGGAAAAGCAGATATATCTCAGTTAGAAGAGACTGGTGTCTACGTATTAAAAATACATTAAGATCAATAAATGGATAACTGAAACATCTATTAAATCGTTTCCACCTAATATGAAAGACATGCATATCTGTATAATTGAAATATATTTTCTGTCCCTACTACTGAGATAAAGAATTTCAATGAAAACATAATGTACAGAATGATATTGCTCTCTCTTAATTACTTGGCAAATAGGATTAATATTTTCTTTTTAAGAGATTCTTTTGTGTGAGTGTGTTCTAACTGATGACTTCAGATTTACAGCCGGAGGATGAAAATCTCCATCAGTTTTTAGCCTGGAAACAGATGGACAGTAGGTTCCTCTGTCTCCCAGTGCTCTTCATGTTCGTTTTGTTGGGGTTTTTTTTGAAAGAAATATGCTTTTGAAGCAGCAAAAATCCATATCCATGACTCTTTCCATCCTTAGCATCCTATGTTCCTTTCCTTAATTCCATGATCCTTCCTAAGCCTCAGTATCTGAAGCATTCACACTGTGAGCAGCTTTTTACTGCCCAAAAAACCAGAGCTAAGTATCATATTAAATCTTGAAGCAAATTTGTTATCAGTGGTGGTATAATCAGGGAAGAAGAAGCATAATGTTTCCTGAGCTAAAGTTAGAATTATACATGATTAAGCAAACAGTCTTCTCTACCATATAAAGCACATAGAGACTAAGTAGAAGGGACAATATTTAGTAAACCAACATTTTAGAGTATTTTAAATTTGAATCTAAATGTAATCTGTGTTTTGAAAGCATCTTACATCCTTGGAACTGGGCCCATATAGAAGTGTAGTTCTTACACTCAAGCTTTAGATGCCAGCTCTGTTTCTGAGCTTTGGTGGTGGAAATCTGCCTCTAAAGATTCTCAAGACCTGGACTGAACCACAGAATATCTTCCAAGAATTCCAACCTACAGCTTTCTCTATTTCTGAAACTATCATTCACCTCCAGAAATGGATGTCTATTTCTGAGGAAGCTGATGGGATGTCCTGCAAAAAAGTACTAAGAGAAGAGTGCACCTTCTGGGGAAAGCTTCTGGGGAACCTAAATACAATCAATTCCACAATTTTTCTTGCAGTCAGGAAGGGTGGCAAAGTACAGTATGGCTTACCAGAATCTGTCAGCTTTTCACTGAAAATATGGGAAGGACTATTTTTATACCTATTCCCAAACATCACTGGAGCTGACGGGACACAAGGAACAAGACTCAGGACAGATGTGCATTACACAAAATGCTTAGCAACAAGATACCTGGGGTGAGTGATCAAAAGGAATCCTTTCTGACCCTGCTCTGATCATCACTAGAGCTGTGGGGAAGGCCCGCAAAGCTGAACTTCTCCTTCACATGGAAAAGCCACCGCAAGATAGGGTCACCTTCAAAACTGTGGGGGTGCCACACAATCCTCATAAGCTGCCTTCTGGGAGGGAAAATCATTTATGTTTGTTTGACTTCAGTGTCCAAAGTGAGAGGGGGAAAAAAAAAAAAAGAGCAGAAGAAAAGAAATCAATTTGGCTTTGGAAAGATTTTGATGAGTCAGATGCGCTTGCTGCAGATACTGGGAGTGAGGGAAGAATACCCTGTCCTTGAAAAGTAATTGGCTAAAGCTCAGACTTAAAATATTTTGGCATTGCTGCACTCCGTATTATAACATTGTGCTCTCTGAAGATCTTTGCCTCTCCGAGTTGAGGTAAATCACATACACTCAAGCTGCAGGGCAAGGCAGTTTCTGCACAGGGCAGAAACTCAAGTTACAATGGAGCAAAACTGGTACATCCACACAGAACATAGTTCCTGGATGGTAAGCCTGAAACCAGCTAAATACTAAGCTGAATGCTGCAAATTTGTTGATATCTGAATCGTCACATTTCTCCAGGAAAGGAGTAGAAAAATATTCAGGACCACACCTGAGTGTCTCCTCTGTCTGATGGGTACTGAGTTACAACGAGCCAAATCCAGTTCTGATGCTGGGTTATGTGAACAAAATGACCTACACATCTACTGACCAAAGCAAACTCTGAAAGGGAGAAAAGCGTACACACACACACACAGACAGCAGATATTTTTCCCTCCTCTTGAAGTATTACTCAGGGTTTGTTTGGTTTTCTTGTACATAAAGACCACAATTTTTGGCTTGGAACTGCAGGAGAGCTGGCATTATCCCATGATGCAGTCAGCTGTGGAGAGCACTCTGCCTGCGCTCAGGACTTGGTGCTAATGTAGAGAGCCCTGCGCTTTCAATTAAATCTCATCAACAGCAAGTTACTGCTGTAGCTTCAGCCAGTTAGCCATGGGACTAAAACCACTGCTGCTTCCCTGGAGCACGAGTCAGCAGAGCTCAGCAAACTCAAGAGACCAGAGTTAAAGAGTATCAGTATAAACAACTTACAGCAAATATTGCTCAGCACTTCCTCAGTAGCCTTTATTCAAGAAATCTCAGCTCTGGGTATAATCCTGAGTCCCTCCTTACAGGTATTCTATTGTTTTTGGAGGAAACAGCCAACACTCAGAAAGCTTAAAATTCAGAGAGACATTCCAACCTGAACACGGATTATGATAGCATCAATTCCTTTTTTTTTTTTTTTTTTTTTTTTCTCTCAGAGAAAAATAGCCTAAAGCAAGGACTTACAGTATTTTTTTTCCCTCTTCTCCTCCAGAAGGGAAAGAACTAGACAGAAATCTGTAATTTGTATCATGAGGATCATAAAAACTCAACATGTTTTCAATGTTTTCATGCTTCCTGGTAATAAATTTAGTTAGGGAAAAGATATAGGATTTTGTTTGTTTATTTGTAAGGTAAATTCATTTTCTTTTCACTGCAAGAGACTGCATTTAACATGCATGGCTTGGGGAGTTTTTATTAATCTTGAAGTTTTGTCCTGCTGGTACACCAGAATTCTTACTACTTTGTTAGCTGCAACCACATCATCGCTGTCATTTACTTCAGTATTCAGCATCACCCTTCTGCTCCTTAATAAACAGAAACATGCACGAGTTCTATTAGTGAATTTGAATTTCTGAACAAGTTTGAATGACAGATACTTGCATGTCATGAATTTGAAAGCAATGAATTTCTAAACATGACAAAAAGCATTACACTGATGGGTTTATACTGCATATGAGATATACAGCCACCAGAGGCCTCCTGAAGTAGAAGAAAGTGCAATGTAAAGTTAGAAATGGAAATATGTTTCACAGAAACATACAAACTGGAAGAAATTCATTCATGCCAGTCCTTTGATACTGCAGGTATTCGTGTGACAAAAATATTGGGATCTATCTTAAAGTTATTTTTGGCTTTCCCTATTTCACGTTCTGCAGAAAATTGGTTGCAAAAAAAAAAAAAAAAAAAAAAAAAAAGAAAAAAACACATCCATTTCTTTCTCCATAAATATTTACTTTTAACTCAAATAGCCTGACTTCCTCCATGTTTATCCACTGAAGTATAAACTGAAACCAACACCCTATCTGTACTAAGCTAAACCAGATGCATTGCTTTGAAAGCCCCTTAAAAGACAGCCCTTCTTCAGAAAGGAAAACATGGTAGCAAATGGAAAAAAAAAATGGTGAAAAGAACAGGTTGGGATGGTGTGGGAGGTGGTGAATTAGTGGGAGGATATTGGGAGGGAGAGATGACAATTCTGCTGGGTTTCAAACAAACCCCCAGTGAATGCAGGGTCAGTGTCCTCATAGCTCCCCATGGCTGCTCCTGCTTTTGGATGGAAGGCATTCAGCTCTCTCCTCCTTTTTGTTAACCAGGTCAAGCTATAAAATGTCGATGAGAACAGAGGTGACCACCTGGGTTTCAAAAGGTGAGTTTTCCTTCTTGTAGCAGGACAAAGATCTGGAATTGACCGCTTTGCAAAATTAAGCAAATTTTGAAGACACCATGTTTCATTTCCAGCTATGGTTCAGTTAAATACTCAGCAGAGTTAAAAACAGGGTAAGAAAAGATGCCTTAACTCATTCCTCTGGTCACTGTCTCAATGTTGAGATACTATTTCCGTTATATTTACCACTCTCCATATAAATAACCCAGTAATGTCCCCCCAGTATTCCCTCCAGCTCTCCTCTTGGGAGACCATTCCAGAAATTAATGGAAGTCACTGCTAGAGGGTTTTACTTGATATTCTATTTCTCTTGGCTCAATTTCATCCCCCGGCGTCAGTATGGAGAAAAAGATTCATAGATTTTTAAAGGCTGAAATGGCTCCAGTGATTGTCTAGTGTGATATTCATAGCACAAAGCACAGGTCTTCATGCTACTCATTCTGATCCCACCCAAATCCATGAGCCAAGAGTGCTTTTTTTTTTTTTTTTTTGGTGTGTGTGTGTTGTTTCCTTAAGATAAATCCAATGCAGAATTTAAAACTTCCAGTGATAGGAAATCTATTGCAACCCTTATAAGGTGGTTAGTTTGCTCAGTATTCAATTTTGCACTGCATTTTTAGTTGAAACTTATCCTGTTTGAACTTACAGTTATTTTTTCATCTTTGTTTGTTACACTGCAGAGCCTTATCAAACTTATTCCTGCTGCCCATACCCTTCTGCAAATACATTTAGATTGCACTCAGGACACCCCCTAATTTTTCTTTGATAACTGAAGTTGCTTGAGTCTTTTCAAAATAAAGCACATTTCCAAAGCATTCAAGCATTCACTTGGCTCTTCTCTGAGTCCCTTCCAGTTCATCAATATCTATCTGAAGTGTAGACACCAGAACCAAGTAGCATTTTAGCAGTAGGCTCACCAGTGCCAAGTACAGAGCTAGTTTAACCTTACTGCTTCTACTCAGTTTGCTTGCATTTAACATTCAAAGATTGTACCAGCTTTCTGGCTACTCTCAGGGAGAATGAATACCACCTATGACCTCTTTTCTACCACTGCTTTCAAGAGTTTTCTGCAATATTTCTGTTTTCCAGACAAATAATCCTATATTTGGATCAGCTGCAACACAATGTTTGCTTTATGTCTTCAAACTGCTGGATCACTCAGCAATCTGTTCCTTTCCATGCTTCCTCAAGCTTGTGTTATTTACAGACGTAGCCTATAATTACATTCTGATTTTTATTTCCAAGTTATTGATACGTTTGTTAAACAATGTAGAGCTGAGAACACATTCTTATGGGAAACAAAAGACATTTGACAGAAATTCTCTTTTTGTAATTAGACATGGAGATCCATTGTTTAACAAGTTTTCAGTGCATTCAACGTATGTCCCATTGATTTTGTATCACTCTACCTTATAAATCAATATTCATGTGAGCATCGTTCAAAGTGTCTGAGATAAGTCTACCCTATCAACGATATTACATTTATAAAACAGACATGTAATTTCGTTTTGAAATATAGTATCAGCTCAGTTAAACAAGAACCTTTTTTCCATAAAGCTGTGTTGACTTACATTTATTAATTCCCTCCTCATTAACTCATTTGTTACTAGAGTCACGTTTCAGACATGCCTTTATTTTGCCCAAATCTCATGTAGGGCTAACAAATTTGTTGTTGTCCAAATCATATTCATTTTTAAATATTTGTATCATGGTGATTTTATTCAAGTTCTCTAGAACACACTTTGCTTTACAAGAATAAATCGATATTAATGACTATATATCATTACTTTTTATCACTACTCTAGATTTTCGTTGTACTTGAAATGTTTATATTTATAATTTATAATTTATTATTTATTATATATATATATTATATTTATTTATTAGATATACTAATGGTGGTCATTATCTGATGTTAATATTTATTGTATTAGAAGAATGGAACAGAAATACTGAGCTTTCTGTTAATATCATTGAGAAGTCTCAGTAACGCAAGAATATTATTGCTATGATTCTCATGCTTTTCCATACTTAAAAAAAATATTGGTGGCATCTCTTCATCTGCTGACTACAAATTTCTACATGCCTTTTTGCTTCCTTTATTATATTTTCATATTCTTTTCCCTCTAATGTTTTCATTTATCACACACAAGTAGGCATATATATATATATATATATACACACACAAACATACATACATACAAATTTGGCTACTTTTCTTTTCAATCTAAGAAGGGCTAAGGAATTTTTTAAGTAATAGGTTCTGTGCTTCAGAGTATGGGATTGTGACTTTTTTGGCATATGTTAACATGTTCCTGAGCAAATTCCAATTAATTTGTTACATTTTTCCATGTAAATGCTTTCTCCCTGTCAGTTTAGCTCATAATTGTTTGTCTCATAGAATCTGACCTTTTTAAAGCAGAAGGTATAAATATCAATTATTTTGAATTTATGCAGTTTGCGTTAAAGTCATGCTCATGCACATGTCAGCAAGCATTTCCAGGTAGTTCTCAGATCAGTTTCTCTTTGACAGTGAACATAAAACTTAACACAGAATTCTCATGTATGCAATATTATTACTGTGCACTAGAAAGGATATTTTGGCAATAGCAGCATGCAACTCTCAAGATGCCAGTCTCCTCATAATAATCAGGGGATTATTTCCCCCTCTATGCATTATGGAGGAATATTTAAGGAAGTTTTTATACCATTCTCCGATGTTCTGGTGATTGGTACCTGATAGCAGCTATGAATACCTACTGCTTTGAGTATTTTAATATAATCTGTAAGTGCACAAGATTATTCTCAAAAGTTGTCACTGGTACAGATTAAAGGTATTTTTCAAAAAGTCAACTTTCTCAATGTAAGCCTTCCTAAACAGGCTCTAAATAGTGATTTTCATGGTTTCAGCTCTAAACCATTCTTTCTGGACTTGTAGTAGTGCTGCATATCAACAAAAAATTTAACTTTGTAAATAAAAAATTACATTTGTTTGTTACCAAAGCTGCCAGTACTGGAGTATTTATAATAATAGAGTATAATCTTTTCTATCCTTTCTGTACCCATTTTTTCTTCTATATATCCTAATTAATTACATGATCAAAGGCCCAGTCTACTCATAACTGCAGTAATCTTGCAGGTGGCCCAGACCCTTGCTCAGATGGCCCTTCACACTCATTCCACCTCTTGTGATGTTTTCAGCCCAACACTGGCTCATATCTACATTTTTTTTAAAACATACCAACATTTGGTTTACTATCACCCTAATTCTGCAGGGGCTGAGGTTTCAAATGAGAATTCAGACTTTCAAGCGCTAGCTAACTTCACAGGAAATGTGTGGAAGGTATCACTGGCTATATAGCTGTTGAAGAGATCATCCTAGGTAGATCACATTTTTGTAATCCGTAACAATAAGCATCCCATTCTATTGAGTCACAGGCAGCACAGAAGTGCAAGGTATGAGACAGGGAAGTCAGAGGAAGGCAAACGTTTCCATTGAATGATGAGGGGACACTGCAGCAGCTGAAGACTCCATAACAATACACACAAAGGTGAAGGAAGGACGGAAGGAAGGACGGAAGGAAGGACGGAAGGAAGGAC